>NC_091304.1:48675792-48838292 GCF_038502225.1 Cherax quadricarinatus
CACCATTTACTGACGTAAAAATAACGAGAAGAATAAAAACAGGAGAGGAGAGTGATGAACGTCAGGGAGACTTCAGGGAACTGCAGATGTGATTAAACAAGTGGCTGCTGGAGTGCAACTCAGACAGATGCAAAGCGAAGGTAGACGGGACACAATACAACATGGGCGGAGAGAAGCTGCAAATATCAGTGAAAAACTCTTGGTGTAAATATAACACCAAGCATATCGCCAGAATGACACACAAACTGTATACCATCAACTGCACATGCAAGATTAGTAAGCATAAGAACAGCGTTCAAGAACTTTAACGAAGAATCCATCAGTTCTTTATATACGACATATGTTGGGCAAATTATCGAGTACACTGACCCAGCAAGGAGCCCACACGCTATCAAGCACGAGGAGTACAACCAGACTAGCATCATAACCGAAAGGAATACACTGAGATGAACCGAACCTGACGACCTTGGTTGATAAAAAGACAATGGGGGGGACATCATTACGACATACAAAATCTTACGGGGAATTAACAGGGCAGATAAGAACGGAGTTAAGAGGACCAGATTCAAGAGAACACAGGAAGCTGATGACACAAATGAGCCAAATGGATATAAGGCATTATTTCTTTAGCCTTAGAATGGTTGAAATATAAAATTATTTGGATGAGGCGGTGCGGTGAGGCAGACTCAATACGCAGTTTCAATAACAGATATGATAAGGCCCATGTGACCAGAGCGCTTGTTGTCTAACGTCTTTTATTCTATAGGATACCCAAGATGACAAATAAAGATGAGTAAAAAGTAAAGCTGACAAGAGTCAGAACAAGGGAAAAGTAAAGCTGACAAGAGTCAGAACAAGGGAAAAGTAAAGCTGACAAGAGTCAGAACAAGGGAAAAGTAAAGCTGACAAGAGTCAGAACAAGGGAAAAGTAAAGCTGACGAGAGTCAGAACAAGGGAAAAGTAAAGCTGACAAGAGTCAGAACAAGGGAAAAGTAAAGCTGACGAGAGTCAGAACAAGGGAAAAGTAAAGCTGACGAGAGTCAGAACAAGGGAAAAGTAAAGCTGACAAGAGTCAGAACTGACAAGAGTCAGAACAAGGGAAAAGTAAAGCTGACAAGAGTCAGAACAAGGGAAAAGTAAAGCTGACGAGAGTCAGAACAAGGGAAAAGTAAAGCTGACAAGAGTCAGAACAAGGGAAAAGTAAAGCTGACGAGAGTCAGAACAAGGGAAAAGTAAAGCTGACAAGAGTCAGAACAAGGGAAAAGTAAAGCTGACAAGAGTCAGAACAAGGGAAAAGTAAAGCTGACAAGAGTCAGAACAAGGGAAAAGTAAAGCTGACGAGAGTCAGAACAAGGGAAAAGTAAAGCTGACAAGTGAGTCAGAACAAGGGAAAAGTAAAGCTGACAAGTGAGTCAGAACAAGGGAAAAGTAAAGCTGACAAGTGAGTCAGAACAAGGGAATATTTTTTTTTTTACCGTTCCCTGTCCTTACCTCTTTTCCTTTCCACTCTAGATTTAAATACCCTCTTGGGTATTTGAGAGAGAGAGAGAGAGAGAGAGAGAGAGAGAGAGAGAGAGAGAGAGAGAGAGAGAGAATGTAGACAGTTCTGTAATTTAAAGAGTTCTTTGACCAGATACATCACTCATCACTCTTGGCAATAAAAAATAAATACAACATATACAAGAAAAACATAAGGTCAATAAACAACTAATAACGTGAATCTAAAACACAACACAAAATGTATACAATCACACCACCAAGTTAAAGTAACCAGCATCAATTAAAAATCTCATTAATATGTCTGTGCTAAAATACTCACTGGAAAGTTGCCCGAGGTCCCTGCGGGCACCTCGGTAACTATAAAATAATGACGGAGGCAGACAGGTCTAAGCCGCAGGCAGACTTAAAATGTATTCCACAGCCAGCTGCACACCATCAGCTACACAGAGGGAGACAGGAGCACCTGGGAACAGATGTCTGTGGGTGACGTGTGTGTCCGCTCCTTAATCGACAGAGATCCACGTCAAGTGACGAGTCCTACATTAATAATTCTGATAATCGATAGATCGTAAACCTTTACATCTCTCTCTGACATTAGGACTGTGTCAAGGCTGTCTTAATGTGTTGAAGGTTAAAATGGCGAACACCAAAATGTATCTGACCACAACTCATAGCAGCGGTACAGTAGCAACAGTAGTATAGCAACAAGACCCGGAATACAGCAACAGTACGGGATACCAACGCCTCTCAGTGCTCAGTGGGGTGAGACAAAGACCCAGTGTAACCTCTGTAATCCTTCTTTTTGCGCTACCGCTCATAGGATGAGCTGCGGGTGCACAATAAACTAGCAGCTCAGGCGGCACAACTAAAAAAAACTCAACGGTACAGACGAAATCAAACCCTTATCTAAAAACCACAAGACGACGTCTATCTGGCGGGTCTCTGTCTGCTGCTTCCTTAATGACGAGTGAGTCAGAGTTAGTCAGTCTCTTACGGTAACAGAGGTAGACCAGGCTTGCTATTATGTGATACTTCCTCATGGTGAGACAGGGTATACACAGAGGTGCATATCTCCCGGTGTATATACACTGAATTTACTCTAATCCTTAACTTGGGGATTGAAGGACAATTGATTCTGCTGTAAAGATGAATTGTGACTTTGGGATGATGGCGATGTCTTCATTAAAATTCCATTCCTCCCGTGTATGGGATATGCCATCCTGAGAGATGGCAGTTCCCGACTAATAGCAACTCCAGTTGTGCTGGAACGAAAACTTTGAAGCTCCCGTAGCTGCTGAATCTTTAATGGAGCACTTTACGATATCTTCATTGCCCTACTGAGGTCTCTCAGCTCAGGCTGACCCATTATGTGTGGTGGAATATGACAGGGAAACAGCTTTTGTTTACACTGTGTAACTATCATATAGAAGAGGGTAACTATACACTCCTGCTGTAACAGGGAAGGCGCTCAGGGCGACCCCTACCCTCTGGCGATTAGAAACGACTCTTAACATTTCATTCGGATTATTTACCAAGCGGTATAGTAACCCAATAAAGCCGTTACGGCTTATTTCCAATGGGGATCTTTAATCAGCTTTCCCAGGATGCGACCCACATTAGTAAGCTAACACCCATATACTTGCTGCTAGGTGAACAAGGGCAACAGATCTAAGGAAATATGCTATTAGTGCTAATATGACAACTAGGTCCTTCCGTACAAACCCAGTGGACACAATAAGTGATTATTGTATCAACATCTATGGATCCAGACTATTAAACATCTTACCAGAAGGTGTCAGAAACACTGCAGGGACAAGTGTATACCTGGAGAGGATTTCGGGGGGTCAGCGCCCCCGCGGCCCGGTCTGTGATAAGGCCTCGCGTGTAGAAGTCTTCGATAGGAAACTGGACAAGCATCTCCACCAGGTACCAGATCAACCAAGCTGTGATGGATATATAGGTCAGCGAGCACCAGCAGCAACAGCCTGGCCCACGGCCGGGTTCCGGGAGTAGAAAAACTCTCGGAACTCATCAAAGGTATAAAAGCCAAGGTCACTACCGGATCGTCTGTGTAAACCCTGTACCTGTGTCCACCTTTGCAAGGCAGCTGCCCCCCTCCCCTCATGCTGTACCTATTAACTGGGCCGAGGATCACTGTTCCCGCGGCATGGTGTCAACCCAGACCCCGTAAACTGAAACTTAAATATTACGCGATTAAGAGCAACAAAACACCGAGGAACAGCAATGTGCTTCTTCACTTCGTAGCTAATTACCTGCAAGTAAACAAATGTAAAACTGATACCGTCTTACAGGTTCACGAGACGAAGTGAAAGACCAGAGCATGGCAAGACGGTAGTACCTCCCTGGATGGTTGCTGTTTACCAGTCTGATACCTACTTCAGGGGTGAGCAATTATCTTCGTACAAATGTAAATACATAATAGCATAAA
The DNA here is from genome assembly GCF_038502225.1 of Cherax quadricarinatus. Taxonomy (NCBI): domain Eukaryota; kingdom Metazoa; phylum Arthropoda; class Malacostraca; order Decapoda; family Parastacidae; genus Cherax; species Cherax quadricarinatus. The sequence continues at coordinate 48,679,742 of NC_091304.1, forward strand.
AGTAGTCTATATATTTGTAGATACAGAATACAAGACCAATACTAACAGAGATTCTTGGTAAAGAAATATATCAGTTAGCTTCCTCTTGTAGTATCAATACTAATCATAATACAAATATTAATATTACAGCTATTAAAACACACAGTAAAGACGCAACGTAATTAGTATTTTAAGTACATCAGTGTAATAAATAAGGATCGACCTTGCTGACTAATATTCTTTCCTTGAGACGTTGTTTTGATTCTTCCCTGATGAGGTAGTAGCAAGGTGGAGTCTTAAATAACAAAAAAAGACACAATACCGTGACTGGAACGATACACAAATAACCCGCACATAAAAGAGAGAAGCTGACGATGACGTTTCGGTTTGACTTGGGCCATTTACAAAGTCACATTTACAATGTGTGATTTTGTAAATGGTCCAGGTATGACCGAAACGTCGTCGTAAGCTTCTCTCTTTTATGTGCGGGTTATTTGTGTAAGGTGGAGTCTTCTTGTTTTCCCTATTCCTCTCCCACATAATAACGATGAAAGAAAATTTTTTCTCCTGTTGGTACATGCAGAATTAATATGCCGTGAGCTACACTTTGCCCTCCCCTGACCTACATGGTAAGCGGGATGACCCCTCTACTGTGAAAGTGGTGTGTGTATATGTAAGCTGGCATGTACTCACTTATACTAATTTGTTAGTGATGAACGCCAGCGAGTAAGCGTACGTGTGTACTCACCTAGTTGTGGTTGCAGGGGTCGATTCATAGCTCCTGGCCCCGCCTCTTCACTGGCTGCTACTGGGTCACTCTCCCTGCACCATGAGCTTTATCATACCTCTGCTTAAAGCTATGAATGGATCCTGCCTCCACTATATCGCTTCCCAAACTATTCCACTTCATGACTACTCTGTGACTGAAGAAATACTTCCTAACATCCCTGTGATTCATGTGTCTTCGACTTCCAATTGTGTCCCCTTGTTGCTGTGGCCCATCTCTAGAACATTCTGTCTCTGTCCACCTTGTCAATTCCTCTCAGTATTTTATATGTTGTTATCATGTCCTCTCTATCTCTCCTGTCCTCCAGTGTCGTCAGGTCGATTTCCCTTAACCTCTCCTCGTAGGACAGACCCCTTTGTATGTGTGTGTGTGTGTACTCACCTAGTTGTACTCACCTAGTTGAGGTTGCAGGGGTCGAGTTCAAGCTTCTGGCCCCGCCTCTTCACTGGCTGCTACTGGGTCACTCTCCCTGCACCATGAGCTTTATCATACCTCTGCTTAAAGCTATGTATGGATCCTGCCTCCACTACATCGCTTCCCAAACTATTCCACTTCCTGACTACTCTGTGGCTGAAGAAATACTTCCTAACATCCCTGTGATTCATCTGTGTCTTCAACTTCCAACTGTGTCCCCTTGTTGCTGTGTCCCATCTCTGGAACATCTTGTCTTTGTCCACCTTGTCAATTCCTCTCAGTATTTTGTATGTCGTTATCATGTCCCCCCTCTCTCTCCTGTCCTCCAGTGTCGTCAGGTTGATTTCCTTTAACCTCTCCTCGTAGGACATACCTCTTAGCTCTGGGATTAGTCTTGTTGCAAACCATTGCACTTTCTCTAGTTTCTTTACGTGCTTGGCTAGGTGTGGGTTCCAAACTGGTGCCGCATACTCCAATATGGACCTAACGTACACGGTGTACAGGGTCCTGAACGATTCCTTATTAAGATGTCGGAATGCTGTTCTGAGGTTTGCTAGGCGCCCATATGCTGCAGCAGTTATTTGGTTGATGTGCGCTTCAGGAGATGTGCCTAGTGTTATACTCACCCCAAGATCTTTTTCCTTGAGTGAGGTTTGTAGTCTCTGGCCCCCCTAGACTGTACTCCGTCTACGGTCTTCTTTGCCCTTCCCCAATCTTCATGACTTTGTGTGTGTACTCACCTAGTTGTGGCTACAGGGGTCGATTCACAGCTCCTGGCCCCGCCTGTGTGTGTACTCACCTATTAGTGGTTGCAAGGGTCGAGACATAGCTCCTGGCCTCGCTTCTTCACTGATTACTACTAGGTCCTCTCTCTCCCTGCTCCATAAGCTTTATCATACCTCGTCTTAAAACTATGTATGGTTCCTGCCTCCACTACATCGCTTGCCAGACTATTCCACTTCCTGACAACTCTGACTAATGTACTCACCTATATATGGTTGCAGGGCTCGAATCTCAGTTCCTGGCTCCGCCTCTTTGCTGGTCGCTACTGGGCTCATTCTTCTGGCTTCGAGAGCCTTATCGTACTTCTTCTTAAATGTATGTATGGAGTCTGCCAGCCAGGTCATTCCACTTTCTGCCTACTCCAGAACTGAAGAAATCCTTCCTAACATCCGTGACTCGTCTGTGTTTTCAACCTCCGACTGTGCCCTAGTTTTCCTGTTTCTCATCTTTCGATTCTGACCCTGTTCACCCTATCAGATCCTCTCAGTATTTTGTACATTTTTATATCACCCCTAGTCCCTCTTTTCTTTAATGTCATCAGGTTTAGTTCCATTAATCTCTCCTCGTAGCACATACCCCTTAGCTCCAGGACTAGTGTCGTTGCACTTTCTCGTCTCGTCTGCACTTTCTCCAGGTGTGGGTTCCATACTGGTGCTGTATGCTCTAAGAGGGATTGACAAATGGTGTATACAGTGTCGTGAATGACTCCTTGTTTAGCTTCCTGAAAGCTAATCTTGGATTTGCCATACGCGCGATGATATGTTTGGTACAATGCTCACCCTAAGGTCCTCCATGAGTGAGGTTTGCAGCACCTGGCTCCAGACCCTGTACTCTGTGGTCTTCTTTGTCCTTCCCCAATCTTTATAACTTTGCTCCTGCCAGGGTTAAATTATAGTAGCTACTGGTCAGAACAGACGTACACGCGCGCGCGTGCGCGCGCGTGTGTGTGTGTGTTTACCTCTGGCTCAGCGTGAGTATACACCATAGTTCAGACATATAGATTCACTTCCCCTCCAGCTGTATTGATGTTCAGAGTCGCCACAACTAGTGTTCCAAGCCACAAAAATACTGTCACCATCATAACATTATCACCAATAAAGTGTACATACACACGACAGTCATGTGACAACACCAGTGGTCTAGGATCACACACACGTCTAACGACAAGTACCTTTGATAACTATTAAGTACTACACAATACACAACAGGCCAAGTGTCTATGTACAAGTACTTTTGACAACTAGTAACTACTACAAACAGATTAAGTGTTTGTGGACAAATACGTTTGACAACTAATAACTACTAGACACATACACGTCAATTGTCTATCGAAAAGTGTCTATCGGCAAGTGCCCTTGATAAATGGTAATTTCTCATTCTGCTACAGAAAGAAACAGTAAATATTGTGGGAACTTATGCAAAAAGTTTCCAAGAGGAAACTTAATCTCCGCCAAGTACGAGATCAATCAGGCTGTAGTAGATGTGTGGGACCACAAGCCGTCAACAGCAACAACCTGGTTGAACACTCAAACGAAAGGACCTGCCCCAAGGCCGGGCTGCGAGGATAAAAAAAAATCTGAAACCCTCAACATACGAGGCTCCATGACAATGAAGTGTTGAGAGTGAGTGTAGCAGTGTCTCTTAGTTACAAGTTATGTCAACTGCGTGCTCCCCCGGCCGGTCCCTCCCCCCGCCACCCTCACTAACTTCCAACCAGATTAACTGTAACTTAACTCTTGATGACAAACAAGATCTCTGTGTTTTAAGTTTTGTTTGATATGTATATACAGAAAGCATGAGAGCGAGAGAAAAGTTGGAAACAACGAGAGTGTGATAGAACAGTGAGAGAGGGGAAAACAGTGAGAAAGAGGGAGAGGGGTAGTAGTAGGGACATTTACAGAGCACTTTGACCACGTAGGTCACAGCACTGATAGCCATAAAATATACTGTATAAATCCCACACAAGAAAAACAGATAAAATTAACAAATAATAAAATCAATGAAGATTAACACTCGAGACAAATATTATCATACCAAGTTAAAATAACCAGCATAACTTTATAAAAAAATTAAATTGTTAAAACACCCCTAAAAGTCCCCAGAGGTCCCTGCAGGCACCTCGGTAATTATAAAATCCACGAAGAATGCAGAAAAACCATACCACGGGTTGGATTGAACCCGCGGTCAGAGAGTCTCAAAACTCCAGACCGTCGCGTTAGCCACTGGGTTCAATCCCGCCCGTGGTATGGTTTGTTTGCAATCGTGTCATTACGATTTCGTGAGTAATGCAGAAAAACTCAAGCTGTGGGAGGACTGTTAAAGTAAGTTCCACAGTTAGTGGCACACGGTAAGCTACTCAGAGAAAGGAACACCTATAAACAGGGGGCTATGGACATGTGTGTACACGAGCATCACGCAACAGATCCTTTTGAAAGTAGTGATTCCTATTGAAGGAGGGGAAGAGGAGAGCAAAACCTTCACTTCCTGCCAAGCCCTGAATAACTTGTTCCCTGTCTTCAGGACTTACTAGGGCGCCACTGCAGTATCCCCACCCCTCCGTCACACTGAAGGCACTTTGCTTCCCACTTTCAGGACTCAAGTCCGGCTAACTGGTTTCCCCGAATCTGTTCATGTTACCTTGTTCACACTCCAACAGCACGTCGTCATGAAAAAAAAGCTTTCCTCCACTCCTAACATGCTCACACAATGCCTGTTAGATGTCTAAGCCCCTCGCAAGCAAAACCTCATTTACCCAATAAAATCAAAGTGTGACTTTCTTTTCCACTGTCGTCCTTATTCTATGTCTCATATTTAACCACATGTATACTGTTTTCTATTCAATTCATCGCAATGCTAAATAATAGAACTTTCATGGCATACATCTGTTTTGTATTAATATACTGCATAGTAAGAGCCGTGATCTCTGAGGAGATACTAGATTATTATAATCATAACTAAGCATTAAACTCACAAGGGTCATGCAGCACTAAAGGAGATACTAGAGGGGCAGCTGCCCACCAAGAATTTTTAAACCCCCCAAAAATTAATATATGTAAATGTGTTACAGTATATATGTGACATATGGTACAGTAGTATTAGGCTATTATATGCAAGAACCACTAACAAACGATACAAGATACAAAACAACCACACGGCAAGTTGAAGAACAGCTCTAGGCCTTTCGTGTTGCAATCAACACATCAGGAGCTTGCAGAAATGAGTAAGAAATCTCAGCAGATTCCTTCAGAGGGACGCTTGCGAATCTGCTGAGATTTCTTACTCATTTCTACAACTTTGCAAGCTCTTGATGTGTTGACTGCAACACGAAAGGTCCAGAGCTATTATTCAACTCCCCCCGTGGTTGTTTTGCATTAGGCTATTATGCTTATAAATTAGGCCAAAAGATCTAAGCTACCGTTAACGGGAATTACTTCAATTAAATGCAGCCCCAGTGCCCTCCTCCTAAGAATTTTAGTCAGCCTGCGAGCCTGATAATATATAGGTTAGCTTAATAATATAATGCTGACTTATTAATGCGTAATTATGTTGCCTATATGAATAAACAGAAGGTTGGACGAGGGGCTTGAACCGAGGTCCGTAAATTGACAGTCCGCCCACGGTTCGATCCCATCGTCCACCCTTTTGTTTATTCATCGACAGTTGTTCACTACAACTTAATTTGAGTTCATGTTAATTATATATTTACTATGCAAAATAAATACATGATAAGCATGTGATTATTGTAACAAAGAAAAAAAAAGAGAACTCATTAAACTGACCTTTTTGTGCTAGCTTCATTATAGTCTTCCTCTTCTCTACTTCCTGAAGGTAAAGACCTCTGTAATTCTCATCGGCGGCCCCCTCCCCATTTTCTGTGGTAGAGGGAACCGGATATCCACCGTTTTCTGTCATGATGGTGAGGGAGTTCCTGTGGCCGTTATTCCTTGTTCATTGTCCAGTCACCACCTGGAGGAGAAGACATGATGCTGGTTAGCAAACCCGCCAACACAATGTAAATACCACTAAAGACGACTGAGACAAAGATTAGCATGTCATAAATATAACTGATTATGCAGTCTACCCTTTAAATAGGACATGCGTTTTCACACGCATTAAATCTGATTTCTACCCGAACTAAACCTCTGCAAAATTTAATATATATATATATATATATATATATATATATATATATATATATATATATATATATATATATATATATATATATATATATATATATATATATATGGAAAATTGTTCAAATGGATGGTTCAACTTGGAACGAATGTTGGTAGATATCCCGTCTGTCTGAGGTTTTCACCTTTCGTGTTGCGACATTGCTAGGTACAAGAAGACCTAGTGACTTGCGAAATATTAAATTGTAACACTAGGAATACTAACTTATTTAATATGCATGTATCACAAGATTATTTAGTGGTTTAAATGTTAGGTAATATTACATGGTAGGGATTACGCAGCGCCTGGCAGTCAGGTTCAAGGAAAGGAATGGAGGATAGGTGTAATTCCTTCGATCAAAAACCTCTCACCTGCATCAAGGTACCTCCCCTTGATGTGTTATCTAATATAATTAGCACTGATACTATAACATAGTATACAGGGCGTAGACTAGCACATGCTTCCTTACTAGGTAAGCAACGAGGGGTGATCAAACATACTGACTTAATGCAAAAATCGTAAACAAGCCATACAACTCCCCCTATCCCTGGGTTGTTGTACATTTAGATTTAAATCTAACATACAAGGATATAAAAGTTACACGAGGATTAAATACCAGAGAAAGGTGTATGTCTCAGTGTTTGCATGCTGAGAGTTAACCCTGATTCCTATTTTGGGGATTAAAGTATCCTTTAACTAATGGTGAACAGGATATATGCAATATTAATGACCTTTTGTTTGGTCGATGCACTTGAAACCCAATTAACCAGCCAAAACTTGTTTAGTACTGTACATATCTTTCTCAAGTTGTGTTTTCCTTTTGTAAATTGTGTTTTCCTGCTACAAGTTGTGTTTTCCTGCTACATGCTATCACACAGGATAGGGGTTCATATGTCAACGATGAAATCTGTCAAGTCAGTGCTGAAAGACTTGAGTAGGGAAATGACAAAGCCTAGTAACGTAGTAAAGTAACAATCCACATTAGCTCCGCACCTACCATCACAGCTTAGTATTCCACAAAGTTGAGCGTTCAAGTAACTACTTCAAGCTTCAAAGGTTTCGTTCCAGCAGAGATTGAGTTTACTTGGGAATTACCGTCTCTCAGGATGGCCTGTCATACCTTCATGGAACAACTAATCTGAGGAAGTGCTCAAGCAGGTCTTTGTACCGAGAAAAGGACTATTTACAGAAAATTACTTTTATCAATGAGTGGGTATTTGCATTTACATGTATAATAAGGTCTTGTGCATAGTTTCATACCGTTCATATATTTCATATCACTAAGAGAGTATGTGTAAAACTTGTTAGGGAGACGGGGCTTGTCACGTACGCTAATTGGTGGCGCAAATTCAGGAGTAAAACTTAAATGATGGTAGGGAGGAGCTAGTATTGACATGAAACCTAGTTAATACTGGCCGGCCACACGCAGTTCTGAATCAATGTTGTGTACAAGGTTCTTTTGGGTGTACACAGTCTGAAGTGTTGGCTACAGTGTACCACTCGCTCTCTTCAAGAGTCTCTCCATAAAGCCACTGAAGGGTTCATGATCCGGGAAAGTGGAGCAACCCTCTCTTTACCCGGATAAAAAGAGATTACCTCCTAAATCCCAGTCACTGTAGGACCCCAGGAGTAATCAACCACCGCTGTTACTGAATGTTTACGGCTATATGACGAATTGTATTTAAAGGGCAGTATGTACTGCTCGAGGCATTAAGGAAACTGTTCATCACGAGTGGTTTCCTCAATGAATGTCTTAAGTGTCTTTTACCTAAGCCACCATCAGCCCGCTGTGTGCCTTCCCTCAATTTTTAGGTTTCGAGAACTTAATTCTTTTGTTAATTAAGGCTCCAACAGATTCGATCGGTCGATTTCTGTGCTGAACTTAAAGTTATCGACTGCACGAAGGTCATTAAGGTAACAATTTGCTTGTACACCACCAATCATAAATATTTAAATCCCTCTCAAATAGGAATTAAAGTAGGACATTTAACATACGAATAAAACGCTAATATATATATATATATATATATATATATATATATATATATATATATATATATATATATATATATATATATATATATATATATATATATATATATATATATTAAAATTTGAAGAAACATTTTCACGGTCTCATACGGCCAATGATATACTGGTATTATTATTATTATTATTATTATTATTATTATTATTATTATTATTATATTAGAGAATAATTAGTTAAATATGTTTAATGTCGGAGACTCCAAGGTGTTAAACTGCTGTGTTGTAGAGATACTTATCCATTTTTGTCAGCCACGCCAATAAATTCAGCAGACAGGCATACTTGAGGCTGAGATTAATATACCAGTGAGGACGTCACTACTCAAGAGGGCACGATAAATGCGCACGAAACATGATCATACATTCTAAACCTAAATTCCGAAAATATTTCTAAGCCTTCGAATATAAAACCTACATTATTGAATGACTAGTGTGGGAAACATACCCAGCAGTACCAGCACAACCGGAAGGTTAGGTAAGACACATATGCAACAGTTAGGTATCTTTATTTTGAAACGTTTCGCCTACACAGTAGGCTTCTTCAGTCGAGTACAGAAAAGTTGATAGAAGCAGAAGATACTTGAAGACGATGTAATCAGTCCATCACCCTTAAAGTTTTGAGGTGGTCAGTCCCTCAGTCTGGAGAAGAGCATTGTTCCGTTGTCTGAAACAATATGAAGTTGAAGTGACAGAATCGGGCCTTATATAGTGCCAGGAGGTGAGACGTAGGTTGATTTGGGAGGGCAGGTCCTTCTCAAACCCAGCCGTTCTCACTAGTAGAGGTTGTCGAAGTAGATGGTCTGTACCAAGATACCCTTGTGTTGCAGTGTCTGACAGAATGAACATTAAAATGGTATAAAATACCGACAGATTGTTAGGTAAGACACATATGCAACAGTTAGGTATCTTTATTTTGAAACGTTTCGCCTACACAGTAGGCTTCTTCAGTCGAGTACAGAAAAGTTGATAGAAGCAGAAGATACTTGAAGACGATGTAATCAGTCCATCACCCTTAAAGTTTTGAGGTGGTCAGTCCCTCAGTCTGGAGAAGAGCATTGTTCCGTTGTCTGAAACAATATGAAGTTGAAGTGACAGAATCGGGCCTTATATAGTGCCAGGAGGTGAGACGTAGGTTGATTTGGGAGGGCAGGTCCTTCTCAAACCCAGCCGTTCTCACTAGTAGAGGTTGTCGAAGTAGATGGTCTGTACCAAGATACCCTTGTGTTGCAGTGTCTGACAGAATGAACATTAAAATGGTATAAAATACCGACAGATTGTTAGGTAAGACACATATGCAACAGTTAGGTATCTTTATTTTGAAACGTTTCGCCTACACAGTAGGCTTCTTCAGTCGAGTACAGAAAAGTTGATAGAAGCAGAAGATACTTGAAGACGATGTAATCAGTCCATCACCCTGACCACCTCAAAACTTTAAGGGTGATGGACTGATTACATCGTCTTCAAGTATCTTCTGCTTCACAACCGGAAGGTACTTCCGGCTGCGCTGGTACGCCATGTCTTATTTACATATAAATATAAACTATTATTTTCTGCAGCATATTAAATCTACATGTAATACAATATTGTTAAGCGTAAAATAAAGCCACTAGCATAGTCATCCCTTCAAGGGACGTGTCTTGATGCTCGCGAGGGCTCTTGATTCGAGAACTTGAAGCCTTCCTCTCCTTACTAGGACTAAACCTAATAACCTCCCACTCCCAAGGAGCCGTTTGACACTTAAAGGATTATGTTCCCCCATAAATGCAGTAATAATAATTTAGTTGCTTTTAGTTAAGCCATCAATACCACCAGTGTTCGTCTACGTTAGTTATATGCAAGAAACAAGAGCACAAATTATTTTTTTAAAAATTCTGTACTAATTTACATCCATAAAAAACACTTCTCTAGAGTGGAACCCGTAAAAATAATTTAGCCTCCAGCCTGTAAGCTGAGTTCTTTTCTAGTGTCTAGGTTAGGTTAGGTAAGATTCGTCAGTAAACAGGACAAGTGTTTCCTGACGCGGGTCTCAGTCGTATGATAACCCGCCGTTGGAGCTTTTGGTCATCTGACCGAGGCCTTCCGCTGGCTTACCGGTCCACCCCTTTAAAAATTATGGTCATAGTAATGACCATTTAGTACTAATTTACAGTCGAAACTGCAAATTAACTGTAAGCTACTTGCATCCCTAAATTCTCCATGATTCTTAAGACAAATCTACAAGAACCATGTGTCTGAAGTCACACACAGGTCTACTAAGATAAATAATAAAGTTAAGAGTCTACTTTGTGTGGATTCCTTCTCACAACAGCTTTCGAATCCATGGCGTAACTCATATATCACTGATCAAGTACCTGTAATACTTACTGTTACTGAAGGAGTCAGTTATATCTTCAGCTTGTTTATAAAAAATTTGATGACAGTGAGAGAGAGAGAGAGAGAGAGAGAGAGAGAGAGAGAGAGAGAGAGAGAGAGAGAGATAGAGATAGAGAGAGAGCTACGACAATAGTCAAGCTCACTATCACAGCTTTAAGATGAGGTATGATAAAGCTCATGGAGTAGGGAGAGAGGACCTAGTAGCGGTCAGTGAAGAGGCGGGGCCAGGAGCTGAGTCTCGACCCCTACAACCACAGTTAGATGAGTACAATTAGGTGAGTACACACACACAAACACACACAAGCAGCAAACTAAGACTGTGACACAAGGGGGGAAGCAAGGATTAAGTGTCCATCACATAGGTAACCCCCGGTCCCTGTCACCCCTACACCGCTTCACTAAGAAAGGGGCAGGAAGGGGGGCAGAGTGACACGAAGTCGTAGGTCACAATACATGGGGGAAGCTCTAAAAGTCATACCGAGGGAAGGGAGGAGAAAGAGGGGATTATGGAGACAATTCGAGTGAAAACAAAATATGTCTGAAAGCACAAAACGTCTGACTTAACTGGAAAGATCCATGAGAGAGGTAAAACAAGTAGGCAGGTCTCATAACACCTGCTGCACCTGTTCACGCAGCAGTAAATCGACACTCAGGAGCTACATGATTATTGTGGGTCGCATCTTAATAATAATAATAATAATAATAATAATAATAATAATAATAATAATAATAATAATAATAATAATAATAATAATAAAATCTTTATTTCTACAAGCATATGATCTAACTTATACAAACCTAGCTGACATCAACGACATAATATATAGAAAGCCTCTGGCTATACCTGGAGAGGGTTTCGGTGGTCAACGTCCCCGCGGCCCGGTATATCACCAGGGCTCATGGTGGAATCAGGGCTTGATCAACCAGGCTGTTACTGTTGGCCGCACGCAACCCGTACGAACTACAGCCCGGCTGGTCAGGTACTGACTTTAGGTGCATGTTCAGTGCCTTCTTGAAGACAGCCAGGGGTCTATTGGTAATCCCCCTTATGTATGCTGGGAGGCAGTTGAACAGTCTTGGGCCGCTGACACTTTTTGTGTCTCTTATTGTGCTAGTGGCGCCTCTGCTTTTCATTGTGGGGATGTAGCATCGTCTGCAGAGTCTTTTGCTTTCATAGCGAGTGATTTTTCATGTGCTAGTTAGGTACTAATCCCTCTAGGATTTTCCAAGCTCTAGGGAGTACAGGTTCAGGAACTTCAAGCGTTCCCCGTAACTGAGGTGTTTTATCGCAGTTTATATCATTTAGGACCTAGTGCCGTGAAGGTTCTCTGTACATTTCCTAGGTGAGCAATTTCACCTGCCTTGAAAAGTGCTGTTAATGTACAGCAATATTCCAGCCTAGATAGAACAAGCAGCCTGAATTGTCATTATGGGCTTGGCATCCCTAATTTTGAAGGTTCTTATTATACATCCTGTCATTTTTTTAGCAGATGCGATTGATACAACGTTGTGGTCTTTGATGGTGAGATCCTCTGACATTATCACTCTCAGGTCTTTTACGTTAGTTTTTCGTGCTATTGTGTGGTTGGAATTTGTTTTATACTCCGATATAGTTTTAATTTCCTCACGTTTTTCATATCGGAGTAACTGAAATTTCTCATCATTGAACTTCATGTTGTTTTCTGCGGCCCATTTAACGATTTGGTTGATGTCCGCCTAGAGTCTTGCAGTATCTTCAATAGAGGACACTGTCATGCAAATTCGGGTGTCATCTGCAAAGGAAGACACGGTGATGTGGCTTACATCCCTATGTCAGATATGAGGATGACGAACAGGGTGGGAGCAAGTACTGTGCCTTGTGGAACAGAGCTTTTCACCGTAGCTGCCTCAGACTTTACTCTGTTTACTACTACTCTTTGTGTTCTGTTTGTGAGGAAATTATAGATCCATCTACCAACTTTTAATGTTATTCCTTTATCACGCATTTTTGCACTATTACACCATGGTCACACTTGTCAAAGGCTTTTGCAAAGTCTGTGTATACTACATCTGCGTTTTCTTTGTCTTCTAGAGCATCCAGGACCTTGATAAATGAGACACATGTGCAGCACTTGAATATCTTCAATGAGAAAACGCTTCGCCACACAGTGGCTTCATCAGTCCATACAAAGGAGAATGGTGAAGAGGAGGAGTTTGAGGGACTGATTCCCTCAAACTCCTCCTGTTCTTCACCATTCTCCTTTGTATGGACTGATAAAGCCACTGTGTGGCGAAACGTTTCCTCATTCAAGATACCCATGTGCTGCACATGTGTCTATTTATCAACTTGTCGGTTCTCTGCACCATTCATCTACATCCAGGACCTTGTCATAGTGGTCCAGTAGCGGGGACAGGCAGGAGCGACCAGCTCTAAACCCATGTTGCCCTGGGCTGTACAACAGATGGGTATCTAGATGGGTGGCGATCTTGCTTCTTAGAACCCTTTCAAAGATTTTTATGATATGGGATGTTAGCACTATGGGTCTGTAGTTCTTTGCTATGTCTGTTGTTTTTAGCAGCTGTGGGATGACCCCTGGGTTCATGCTCCCTCTCCATATGTTAAAAGCACATGATAGGGGCTTCTTGCAGTTCTTGACGAACACGGAGTTCCTTGAGTTTGAGCCTGGAGCAGAGTGCATGGGCATGTCATTTATCGCCTTTTCGAAGTCATTTGGCGTCAGAATAATGTCAGATAGATTTGAGTCTACCAAACTCTGTGTCTCGCTCATAAAAAATCATTTAGGTCTTCGACTCTCAGTCTGGTTAACGGCTCGCTAAAAACCAAGTCATATTGTGACTTGCGTAGTTCACTCATTTCCTTGCTGACATCTGTGTAGGACCCATCTCGTCTAAGTAGGGGTCCAATACTGGATGTAGTTCTCGACTTTGATTTGGCATAAGAAAAGCAATATTTTGGGTTTCTTTCAATTTCATTTATGGCTTTTAGTTCTTCCCACATTTTTTGACTCCTGTAAGATTCTTTTAGCTCTAGTTCGATGTTTGCCATTTCTTTGACCAGTGCCTCCCTTCATATTAAAGATATATTTGCCTCTTATAGCCGTTCTGTAATTCTTCGCCTTCGCCTGTATAGGGAGCACCTTTCTCTTTCTAGCTTACATCTCTTCCTATTTAAAGGAATATGCCTTGAGCATACCTCGAGTGCCACAGAGTTAATTTGTTCTAGACATAGGTTTGGATCCGTGTTGCTTAGGATATCTTCCCAGTTTATATCATTTAGGACCTAGTTGACTTGGTCCCACCTTATGTTTTTGTTATTAAAGTTGAATTTGGTGAAGGTTCCCTCTTGCCTGATCACATTTTGTAGGTCAGGGGCCCTGCACATACATGTCTGAACCTCTGTTATGTTGTGATCTGAGTGTGTTTTTGATATAATAATATTTCATATCAGATCATCATTGTTAGTGAAGATGAGGTCCAGTGTATTCTCCAATCTTGTTGGCTCTATTATTTGCTGGTTTAAGGTAAATTTGGTGCAGAGATTTAAAAACTAGTGTGTGCGAGCTTTCATCTGAGCTGCCTCCTACAACATTATTTGCTATATTCCTCCATTTTAGGTGCCTTAGGTTGAAATCCCCCAGGAGCAAGATGTTGGGGGCAGGAGCTGGAAGATTTTCCAGACACTGATCTATTTTCAAAAGCTGTTCCTGGAATTGTTGAGAAGTTGCATCCGGAGGCTTGTATACAACTACAATGACCAGGTTTTGGTTCTCGATCTTTACTGCCAAAACTTCAACTACATCATTTAAAGAATTTAGTGATTCCGAGCATATCAGCGACTCTGAAGTACAGGCCAACCCCTCCCCCCCATCCCCCTTCCTTTTGCCTGTTCACTCTGTCGCATCTGTATAGGCTATAACCCGGGACCCATATTGCATTGTCAAGGTGAACCTTTATGTGGGTCTATGAAAACCGCGAACACTGCGTTTGACTCTGTAAGCAGTCCACAGATGAAAGGTATTTTGTTGCTCGTTGCTGGCTTTAGACCTTGTATATTTGCAAAGACGAATGTCGTCGTAATGCTGGTATGGGGGAGTCATGCAGAGCATTTCGGGCAAATTAGGTTAATTTTGTTCCCAGGATGCAACCCACCTCAGTCGAAATACTACTAGGTGAATAGGGATAGCATTTGTCTTACGGAAACGTGCCCCAATGTTTCCACCCCGGGGATCGAACCACGGACCTCTGTGTGTGAGCAGAGTGCGCTACCAACCCAGCTACGGGAGGACCTCAAAACCCCAATGGAAATAAGTTTCACAATTTAGCTTCGCATTATTCACGTCATTAACCTTCCTGGGTTAATTAAACAAAATCGACGGACTGCAGTCAGGTACCTCATGCAAGTGTGTCTGCCGTTTTGGAGGTCAAGAAAGCCATTTAAATTCAGTAAATGTGTGATCAAGTTATAAGCCGAACCTTATAAAAGTATTATAACACACCTTTGTTATTAGTACATAAAAAAAACGTAATACGTGATATTATTATTTAATACTGCATTAACTAAGTCTACATACATGAAAGTACAGACAGTTTTATTGTCTCTTGCCTCGGTACTACCCTTATTACTTGCACTAAATAGTCTGATTCCAAGGAATCAAAGTTTATTAATGAGCTGTGTTAGTAAATTGTCAAATGTGCATCTATACAGACTAAACATACCGAGTACTAGTCTGCGCATAAGATGTATCAGACCATAGCCCCGGCCGGGATTGAACCCGCGGTCATAGTCTCAAAACTCCAGCCCGTCGCGTTAGCCACTAGACCAGCTAGCCACAATAAGATTCATCCAACTAGGTATATTTCTACACCATAGGAAGGTTAGCACAGGCACCTCTTGAGTCGAGAGATGTATCAGGTCATTGGTTCAACTGGTAGTGCCCTCTCACACTGAGAGACCGTGGTTTCTCCCCGGCAAAAGTGAAAACATATGGCATGTTTCCTTACAACTGTAGCCCCTGTTAAAACATAAGATACCTGGGTGTTAGTCGCCTATTATGGGTCGCATCCAGTGGGTAGTAGTATAACTCAGATAAGGTTCGGCTTAGAGCAAGCTGGGGTAGTATAACAGCCTGTAAATTCAACTGCGTAAAAAACTATATTTAAAGTGAGTTAAATATATCGGCTAGAAAAAAGTCATATCGTTTTTACACAAAATTGGCAGATATACCAAACCTCCACACCTTCGTCGAAGCAGAATACATCAGTGTTAAATGTTTGAAGCCAATTAAAAAGTTTTTTTTTAAAAGGTATCAGACTGGGTTCAAGAATCCTGGAACATTCTAACCAGAAGTCACCTGAATATGCCAACAGCAAGCCTCCCTTAAATATACTACACAAAGATTACTAAATATACTACATAAATGTAAGTCAATATACTGCACAGAGTAGGCGTGTGTCAAAAACTCGGTATCGGTTAGTATCGGCTTATTTTGATGGTATCGATCAAAACTTTGGTGTCGTTACATACCTAACAAAAAATAATTACTAATGAGAGGAAGAGGAAGCTTACTAAAGTTTACCCTACACACACAGCTCTCATTGGGGGGGGGGGGAGGATGAAATACCGTGAGGTTAATTCAGACTTCTCCCCCATCCCTAGCCAATACATGGGGGTCATAGATTAGATAAATATTGAGCTAGTTAGCTCTCCCTCAGTCTGCTCTTTCCCTCCCTTCCTCTATCACTCTCTCTGATTCTCATTATATATATATATATATATATATATATATATATATATATATATATATATATATATATATATATATATATATATATATATATATATATATATATATATATATATATATATAATTATATACACACACACACAAAACCACCACTGAAAAAAATAGCGAAATTCCTAGCGCTTTAGTGACTTATCACATTATCAATGTATGGAGTCACGACTGATTTAGCCCCAACTGACGCTCTTATTAAGTTAATTTTGTTGAATTCTCCCTCATGACTGATCGTGGTTTACTATTCCAAAGCAATGTATTAACAGATCTGAACCTCGCTAGGGGTGTGGTATGATATAACTATCGTGACAGTTATTTCTCATTCCCTCCTATCTTATCTCTCCCAATCCCTCCTATCTTATCTCTCCCCCTCCCTCCTATCTTATCTCTCTCCCTCCTCAAAACTACTACTTCTGTCTTTGGTTTCATATTCGTCTGTTTGTTGGTGTTGTACCCCATCAATATTATAAACTGGTGGTAGCCAGAAATGAAACCACTGGTATAATACACAGCTTTATGAAAGACACTGGAGTAACAAGGGTAGTTAAGATGGAAACAGTAACAATTCAGTAGAGATATATGTAGCTCACGTCTTTCGCCTAGTTCCAAACCTCCTGTGAATTCCATGCAATTTTTCAACGTGGTATAGAGTCATATGGCCATTTTTTTTCATCCCCGCGTTTAGTGCCGGCAGTGTCCGAAGGGAGTGGAGGGTCGGGAGAGAGCATTCTGCTTTTCTACCCTTAACTCAGGCATACAGATAATTAAGACAGTCCTTACCTATGCGAAAAGTTGATTGTTTTGTCCTAGCAGATAGCCTCAGGGTCAACTTTCTCTGCTGTTCCCATATACTCTTTAATACTTGCCATTCACAACACACCAGTACTCATAATTCGTTTAATTGCCACTCTTGCCAACTCACACTGCTGGCTGATGTGACGAGTCGATAAAAAAAAATATGCAAGATAAGCATGTAATGAAGAGTCGAATATTTTAAACATCTGAGAATAAACTCAGATTGTTTGCATGATTAAGAGAGGTATGTGTACAATTCAAGTCCGCTAGATGCTACTATGGGACCGCTTGCAGCTCTAATCCATGTACGAAATTTGTGTCCCGAGGGAACCTTCCCTTATCGTAAGTCTATGCCAAACGCCTTGTCCACTCCTGTACTTCCTCTAGTTTGTGCTACTACCAAAACTCCCAACCTTAATCACTCGCGTCCATCATCCAAAGCAAGTGTTAAGAGCTATCATTCCCGTAGCACTCGTAGTATGCGCAGTACCCACAGTCAAAGAATTTGCTACAATTGTGGTTACCGTGGCCATATCGCTATTAATTGTCATGACAATCACCCTAAGAAGCGTCGTACTGATGATGAGTACCAGTCAGATCTTCCCTACTGTACTTATCATAGAATTCATGGACATGACACTTCTGAGTGCAATGCTCTCTACAACCTGCAGTACTGTAGATCTTTCCGTGGCCGTTCCAACCGCAGAGCCAGGAGAGGAAACAGACGTCGTGGTTCACAAACTAACCAGAACCAGGCTCATTCTTCCAATTCGGGGGAATCCGAGCGCCCAAGTCTACTCGTCCAGTCGTGACAGTAGTAGGTGATAACGAGTACACCATCCCAGTCCAGAATTCCTATGAAGCCTTAGCCAGCCTTGAGATTGACAGCCCTGCTGTTGATGCTGCTTCACACGTCTCTGACGTAGAGGAATTTGGGGATGAAGTAGAAAATGCCTTCTCCGATGACAACCCACCTTTCTGTTTGCATATAACTCCTAACGAAACGATTGGTCCTTTAGTACAAGCTTCTGTCCATAATGCGCCCGTTCATGTGTTCATGGACTCTGGTGCGCAAGTTAATATCATTAGGTCTAGCTTGTTTAAAGAGAAGCAGTTACGACGTGTCCTCCTCGTTGAACCAACTACTGTAACCTCCCTTAGTGGAGTAGCTGGTTCCCTTCTGCGAGTCCGAGGTCAGACTTCGCTCACCTTTACTATCCAAGGCAGAGACTTTACTGCTGCTTTTCTTGTTGTCGACCAGATTACTTTCCCTGGTGACCTTCTACTGGGATTTGCTTCCATGCGAGACTTACGCATTGTGCTCGACCCATACCGATGGCATGCCCAAATTGACGACTTGATCGTTCCATTCTGGGGTTACCAGCTTGGATCAGAAATCTGTCATACTGCTGCAGAGTATGATGTACGCATTAAGTCCTTACAAGCCAATGCATTCTCCAGAAGCGTACCCAAGCGGTCAGGCACTGGTAACTCTGTCACTCCCATCTGTGTTCCACCTACACCTTCAGATATGCAAGATAGTGTATTGCCTCAAGTGTCCGAGGACGCTCAGACTGCTTTGAGTGCTCTGCCTATCCCTGCAATGTCTGCTAGTCCAAGTAGTAGTTTCTCCAAAGGGGACGCCTTGTCGGAAAACGATTACTTGAAACTAGTAATGCCATCTCTTGTTGATGTCACATGCCGTCTGCAGAAAGACGTCTCTGTTGCGGCTAGTGCTCTCACTAGAGTGTCTGTTGTTGTTCCTAATGTTTCAGATGGTGATAACGTCCTAGTTGACAGTGATTCCTGCAAGGTCAAGGGTTTATTTGTTGAACCTTCCTTACACGTTGTAAGAGACAGTAAGATCCATTTACTCCTTGCTAACACTTTGGGTCACAGTGTTCGTCTCAGAGCAAATACCAACCTCGTTGACCTAGTTCACTATCCTTACCCTGTTCAAGTACAGGATGACGTGCCACCTGACCAGTGGGTTGGTGCTATTTCAACAGTGGAGAACTCATCCACTCCACTGGATCAATCCATCCCACTAGTTGAGGAGAAAGACTTAGCTCCCACTGATTTCCCAGACGAAGTCCAGCGTTTGTTGACGCTGTTGAACAAACGTTGTAAAGCCATTGCCTTACCAGGTGAGAAGATGGGTATAACAAACTTATTGTCCCATCGTATTCCACTTGAACCTGGTACCAGACCTATTTATATACCTGCGTACAGAATGCCTCATTCCCAAGTTGCTGTCGCAGAGGAACTGATCAATCAAATGCTCAATGATGGAGTTATTGCACATAGCAATTCACCCTGGAATGCGCCCTTGATCCTAGTGCCTAAGAAGGACGGCACTTGGCGCCCGGTGATTGACTTTAGCAAGTTAAATGCGAAAACCATTCCAGATCGTTTCCCACTTCCTGTACTAGGTGACCTTTTACGCAATATCGGAGATAACAAAGTCTTCTCGACCCTGGACTTGTTACAAGGGTTTTGGCAAGTCCCTCTTCACGAGGACAGCCAAGAGTTAACTGCATTCTCCACTCCCACAGGTCATTATCACTTCCTCCGTATGGCATTTGGATTACGATCGTCTCCTATCACGTTCTCTAGACTCATGACCAACATCTTTAGAGGTCTTATAGGTAAAGCACTTATGGTGTACTTAGACGACGTAATCGTCATGTCTGAAGACGTGGACACACACCTGAAAAGACTTGATATAGTACTTGGCAAGCTTGAAGAAGCCAATTTAAAGATCAAACTGTCCAAATGTCAATTTTTCAGATCAGAAATTAAGTTTCTGGGTCACGTAGTCACTCCTAGAGGGGTTACGACTGATCAAAGTAAAGTAACTGCAGTACTAAATTTTCCAACTCCCAAAACTGCTGATGTCGTAAGATCCTTTGTGGGCTTAGCAGGTTTTTATAGATCTTTCATTGCCAATTTTTCTTCCATAGCTGCTCCACTAACTGAATTGCTTAAGAAAGATGCTCCTTTTGTTTGGACCTTCTGTCAAGAAAAAGCATTCCAAACTCTAAAAGAAAAGTTAACATCTGCTCCAATTTTGAAAATCCCAGATTTTTCTAAGCCCTTCTATCTGACAACTGATGCTAGTTCAATTGGCATAGGTGCCGTACTAGCTCAGAAGACTGATGGCAAGTATAACGCAGTTGCATTTGCTAGCCGAGTCCTTACGAAGGCTGAACGTAATTATACAGTAACGGAGCAAGAAGCTTTAGCAATAGTATGGTCTTTAAAGCACTTCTGAGACATTATTTACCAGTACCCTGTTCATGTCTTGACAGACCATGCACCACTGATACCTTTATTCCAGAACAAACAGCCTACTGGAAGGTTAGCCAGATGGACCTTGACTATCCAAGAGTTCAATCCCACTTTTGAACATTTACCTGGCAAGTCGAATGTAGTCGCAGATGCTTTATCGCGACACGTTAGTGTAGTTACTGCAGATCCTCCATTTACTGTCGAGGATGTCAAAAATGCCCAAAGAACAGATCCCATGTGGTCTGGTGTGATTCGATTCCTGCTCCAGGAAGATCTTATTCTTACTGTGAAGCCACCAGCACCCATTAGTGACTTTGTAATGAGCCAAGAATTACTGTATCGAACAGCCGTGTTGGGTACTCCAAGTAGAAGAGTTTACCAGTTAGTAATTCCACAGTCACTAGTGAACGTAGCTCTACAGCTAGTTAATGATGCACCAGGTATTGCACACCCTGGTATGGATCGTTCTGTGAAACAAGCCAGAATGAAATACTTTTGGCCACGTATGGCAACTGACATTTCCGAGTATGTTAAGAAATGTAGTGTTTGTATGCAACATAAAGGAAATGTCAATGGTCCTAATCCAATCCAAGTGTACCCTACCACTAGCGAACCGTGGGAAAGAGTTGCCCTTGACTTGTTAACCAATTTTAAATGTTCCCTCCAAGGCAACAAACATCTGTGTGTTATGGTAGACCATTTCACCAGAAATTGTGAGTTAGTTCCTATTGCAGATAAGACTGCAGAGACAGTAGCTAAAGCGTTTAAAGAACGCATTATCTGCAGGCATACCACCCCTAAGTCCTTAGTAACAGATAATGGAGGTGAATTCTGTAATGAGATTCTTGAAAATTTGTGTACTTTATACAAGATCCCTAAATCCACCATTGTTCCTCATCATCCTGCCAGCAATGGGTTAGCCGAAAGAACCAATAAGAAAGTACTTGATGTCCTGAGAGCCACTATCAACCCCAATAGTGAAACTTGGGATGAAGTCATACCAGATGTCCAATGTGCCATAAATTCTGCTTACAATGCTTCCATAGGTGATACTCCACATTATGCATTGTATGGTGTAGACAAGCCTTTACCCTATAAGTTGTTATATTCCACTCCGAAACCTAATTACAACCCTGATGATTTCGTAGCAACTCGTACCAGCATGGCTCAAAGTGTTTTTAAAAGAATCCGTGAAACACTTCATAAATCAACAGCAGAATTTACTAGAGTAACTAATAGCCATGCTAAGCCATCAAAAGTAAAAGTAGGTTCAAGAGTAATGCTGACAAATTTCAACAAAACATCCGAAATGCCTAAGCTCGATCAAAAGTTTGTCGGACCTTATCGAGTTGTAGAACATATCTCTGGTAATAAGTATAAGGTTAGAGAAATTAGTACTGGCAAGTACAAAGAATCGCATTTAGATCATATGAAATTAGTATGCGATGTTGATGATATTGCTACCCAGACTAATGTGACAGATGCTGAAAATCCTCTTGACTCTGTACCCTCTACCTCAAATACTCAGTCAGATAACCAACCTGAATGTCATTACTCCTTGCGTACTCGACAAGTAATGAGAAACCCACAAGTATTTTTTGTAGATACTCGTTCAGATCTCCCTCGGTCAAGGCATGTGTTAGCCATTGCAGAGGAATTCGATCCTCCCAGAGATGATAACCATTCTGCATATGTAAACCTCACCCTCACAGAATTGGGTTTAAATGTACATAGTCTGTATAACTAGATGTCCGAGATGAGGTAAATTGTCAACTGTCTGTTATTAACTGATTAGTTTTTCAGAATTTTTTTTTTTTCGTATTCACGTTCCCTCCGTATTCTGAGAATTTGACAGTAATGATCTGAGTGTGCACCAGATGCCTTTGCTGTTAATTTCACCTTGTATATATATATTTATTCTTCCTCAGAATCCGTAGAGTGCATGAATACAGATCGATTGATCAATTCCATCCATATTGTACAATGATTTAATCTTATAGTTTGTAATGCATTACGTTAAAAGTGATTACGTTAACACCCATTACGTGAAACTCATTTTGTTAACATCCATTATGATACCATCCATTAGTTCTAAGTTACATATGAATTTGTTATTGTATAGAATCAGCCCAGAACCACCTGCCTGTTCAGCCTATAGATAGTAGTGTATGTCGAGACGACATACATAACATGAGCGAGCTGTCAGCATAGTTGCTGATCCCTATGTTGTATAGCATATAGTATCATCCATGTGCTTTAGATAGGAGATCCCTTTTAGGCCTGTGACTTGTGTGACGTCACGGGATGCGCATGTGCACGGTCGTACCTCTGCCTCCCCCTCAGTCGGTGTAGACATCCAGGCAGGGGCTGGGCTCCACGTTCATCATCATAGTCTGACAATATATGTTACCATCCAACAAGTGTGTCTACCTTCAACCCTCGATATCTCCATTTAATAACCCCTACGATATATATATATATATATATATATATATATATATATATATATATATATATATATATATATATATATATGTCGTGCCGAATAGGCAGAACTTGCAATCTTGGCTTAAATAACAACGCTCATCTTGCCATATAGGACAAGTGAAAATTTGTGTATGCAATAATTTTGCCAAAATCATTCTGAACCTAACGAAAAAAATATATTTCAATGTGTTTGTTTAGTATTAAATTATTGTAAACAAATCTAAAATATATTTAGTTGGGTTAGGCTAAAATAAACTGTTCTTTTTATAACAAGGTTAGGTAAGTTTTCTAAGATTTTTTTGGTGCAAAATTAAAAATTTTTGCATTAACATTAATGAAAAAAATATATCTTTAAACGTATAAGAGAAATTTTTTTTAGAAAGGACTTAATTTTAAATGAGTTCTTGTTAATTGACCAGTTTTACATATTCGGCACGACATATATATATATATATTTATATATATGTATATATGTATATATATATATATATGTATATATATATATATATATATATATAACAGGTTTCCATTTGACTGTCCTGTTTCTTGAAGTACAAACCATCGGTAGTCCCAGAAGAGGGATGAAGGAGACAAAGAAGAAAGGGGATAAAAATGTCAACTGTTCCTCATTAATTCTAAATGGATTTTTCACATACGGTTTGTAGCATTTTTTTCGAGTTAGGTTACTGAAGTTAGGATTTATTAGGTTAAGCTGTCCTCTGCCAATAAAAAAAAACTTATTTTAGTATACCACAATGACATTAAATGAGAAATAGGAAAATAGGTGTAAATAGAAAACAGAGGATGACCTAAAATCCTAAATAATAAGGGGAGGGAGGTATAACGGAACAGAGAGAATAAGATAAGAGGAATAAGTGGAGAGAGAGAAAGAATTGGCGAGTAAGGGATAGGAAATAAGAACAGCAAAAAGAATAACGAGAGAAGGGGAGAAAAAAGGATGAAACAAAAGGGAAAGGGAAGGAAAAATAAATAAACAGATAAGAAAATAGGGGAGGTGTAAAACGAAGGAAGGATAGTGGAACAAGAGAAGGAAAGGGGGAGGGGAGGCAATAAGGGCGGAATTCATTTGGTCACAAGCACACCACTTGTATACCAGAAAGGAAGACCTCAATTGGATCTATCTTTAATACTCACTGGTATCCTTGTTGCTCTCAACACCTCAACATGGACCACAACACAAGCAAGAATAATAAGAAAAACGAAGTGTGAACATTAAATCAAGTTGTACAAATACGATACAAACTAGCACACACGGTGTTACAATAACACTGGCACACACGGTGTTACAATAACACTGGCACACACGGTGTTACAATAACACTGGCACACACGGTGTTACAATAACACTGGCACACACGGTGTTACAATAACACTGGCACACACGGTGTTACAATAACACTGGCACACACGGTGTTACAATAACACTGGCACACACGGTGTTACAATAACACTGGCACTCGGTGAGATACCAAAAATGGCACACGGGGTGCAACAATAACACTGGCACACACGGTGTTACAATAACACTGGCACACACGGTGTTACAATAACACTGGCACACACGGTGTTACAATAACACTGGCACACACGGTGTTACAATAACACTGGCACACACGGTGTTACAATAACACTGGCACACACGGTGTTACAATAACACTGGCACACACGGTGTTACAATAACACTGGCACACACGGTGTTACAATAACACTGGCATACGGTGAGATACTAAAAATGGCACACGGGGTGCAACAATAACACTGGCACACACGGTGTTACAATAACACTGGCACACAGGGTGTTACAATAACACTGGCACACACGGTGTTACAATAACACTGGCATACGGTGAGATACTAAAAATGGCACACGGGATGCAACAATAACACTGGCACACAGGGCAACAATAACACTGGCACACAGGGTGCAACAATAGCACTGGCACACGGGGTGCAACAATAACACTGGCACACAGGGTGCAACAATAACACTGGCACACGGGGTGCGACAATAACACCGACACACAGGGTGCAACAATAACACTGGCACACAGGGTGCAACAATAACACTGGCACACAGGTGCAACAATAACACTGGCACACGGGGTGCGACAATAACACTGGCACACAGGGTGCAACAATAACACTGGCACACAGGGTGCAACAATAACACTGGCACACAGGGTGCAACAATAACACTGGCACACAGGGTGCAACAATAACACTGGCACACAGGGTGCAACAATAACACTGGCACACGGGGTGCGACAATAAAACTGGCACACACGGTGTTACAATAACACTGGCACACACGGTGTTACAATAACACTGGCACACACGGTGTTACAATAACACTGGCACACGGTGAGATACTAAAAATGGCACACGGGGTGCAACAACAACACTGGCACACAGGGTGTTACAATAACACTGGCACACAGGGTGTTACAATAACACTGGCATACGGTGAGATACTAAAAATGGCACACTGGGTGCAACAATAGCACTGGCACACGGGGTGCAACAATAACACTGGCACACAGGGTGCAACAATAACACTGGCACACGGGGTGCGACAATAACACCGGCACACAGGGTGCAACAATAACACTGGCACACAGGGTGCAACAATAACACTGGCACACAGAGTGCAACACTAACACTAACACACAGGGTGCAACAATAACACTGGCACACGGGGTGCGACAATAACACTGGCACACAGGGTGCAACAATAACACTGGCACATAGGGTGCAACAATAACACTGGCACACAGGGTGCAACAATAACACTGGCACACGGGGTGCGACAATAACACTGGCACACAGCGTGCAACAATAACACTGGCACATAGGGTGCAACAATAACACTGGCACACAGGGTGCAACAATAACACTGATACACAGGGTGCAACAATAACACTGGCACACGGGGTGCAACAATAACACTGGCACATGGGGTGCAACAATAACACTGGCACACGGGGTGCAACAATAACACTGGCACACGGGGTGCAACAATAACACTGGCACACGGGGTGCAACAATAACACTGGCACACGGGGTGCAACAATAACACTGGCACATGGGGTGCAACAATAACACTGGCACACGGGGTGCAACAATAACACTGGCACACGGGGTGCAACAATAACACTGGCACACGGGGTGCGACAATAACACTGACACACAGGGTGCAACAATAACACTGACACACAGGGTGCAACAATAACACTGGCATGCGGGGTGCAACAATAACACTGACACACAGGGTGCGATAATAACACTGGCACACGAGGTGCGACAATAACACTGACACACGGGGTGCAACAATAACACTGGCACACGGGGTGCAACAATAACATTGACACACAGGGTGCGATAATAACACTGGCACACGGGGTGCGACAATAACACTGACACACGGGGTGCAACAATAACACTGGCACACGGGGTGCGACAATAACACTGACACACAAGGTGCAACAATAACACTGGCACACAGGGTGCAACAATAACACTGACACACAGGGTGCGACAATAACACTGGTACACGGGGTGCGACAATAACACTGGCACACAGGGTGCAACAATAACACTGGCACATAGGGTGCAACAATAACACTGGCACACAGGGTGCAACAATAACACTGGCACACGGGGTGCGACAATAACACTGGCACACAGCGTGCAACAATAACACTGGCACATAGGGTGCAACAATAACACTGGCACACAGGGTGCAACAATAACACTGATACACAGGGTGCAACAATAACACTGGCACACGGGGTGCAACAATAACACTGGCACACGGGGTGCAACAATAACACTGGCACACGGGGTGCAACAATAACACTGGCACACGGGGTGCAACAATAACACTGGCACATGGGGTGCAACAATAACACTGGCACACGGGGTGCAACAATAACACTGGCACATGGGGTGCAACAATAACACTGGCACACGGGGTGCAACAATAACACAGGCACACGGGGTGCAACAATAACACTGGCACACGGGGTGCGACAATAACACTGACACACAGGGTGCAACAATAACACTGACACACAGGGTGCAACAATAACACTGGCATGCGGGGTGCAACAATAACACTGACACACAGGGTGCGATAATAACACTGGCACACGAGGTGCGACAATAACACTGACACACGGGGTGCAACAATAACACTGGCACACGGGGTGCAACAATAACATTGACACACAGGGTGCGATAATAACACTGGCACACGGGGTGCGACAATAACACTGACACACGGGGTGCAACAATAACACTGGCACACGGGGTGCGACAATAACACTGACACACAAGGTGCAACAATAACACTGGCACACAGGGTGCAACAATAACACTGACACACAGGGTGCGACAATAACACTGGTACACGGGGTGCGACAATAACACTGACACACGGGGTGCAGCGATAACACTGACACACACGGTGCAACAATAACACTGGCACACGGGGTGCAACAATAACACTGGCACACAGGGGTGCAACAATAATACTGGTACACGGGGTGCAACAATAACACTGACACACAGGGTGCAACAATAACACTGGCACACGGGGTGCGACAATAACACTGACACACGGGGTGCAGCGATAACACTGGCACACGGGGTGCGACAATAACACTGACACACAGGGTGAAACAATAACACTGACACACGGGGTGCGACAATAACACTGACACACGGAGTGCAACAATAACACTGGCACACGGGGTGCGACAATAACACTGGCATCCAGGGTACGACAATAATATTGGTACGCAGGGTGCGACATAACACTGGCACAAGGTTACCTGTAGTTGCTTCTGGAGGTCACAGCCCCCGCGGCCCGGTTCCAGACCAGGTATCCTGGTTGCTAGCCTGATCAATCAAGCTCTTGGTACTCGCCACCCACAGTCCGAAGTACGCACCACAGCCAGGCTGAACAGGAACTGATTTGAGGAATTTGTAGAGTTCCCGCTTGAAAGTAACCAGAGTTCCGTTGAGAATCTTCCCTCATCAATGAATGGAGGGTGTTTAATTGTGGTTCCTTTACACTGAGTTCTCTTTCAGTGTATTCATAGCTTCCCTGCTCTTCACCTCTTGAGTTCTTATGTAGTTATTTCAGTGTGAAGGTTTGGAACCAATCCCTCCAGTATCTTCTAGGTGTAGAATATCATTTATCTTTCTCGCCTACTTTCTAAGGAGTACAGTTCGAGGAATTTCAAGCACTTACAGTAATTTAGGTGCCTGAATTTATACGAGCTGTGAAGGTTCTCTGTATATTTACCAGTTCTGCAATTTCACATGCTTCGAAGGAGGCCAGTAGTTTACAATAATACTCCAACCCAGAAAGAACTCATGACTAGAAAAGTGTCATCATTTTCTTGGCATCTCTTATCAACTACCCTTCAGCTGATATAATGACAATGTTGCGCTCCTTGAACGTAAGACCTTGACATTATCACTCCCAGGTCTCTCACATTAATCATACGTTCTATTATGTCGTTCTTCAATTATTCCATAACATACTAACAGAAATTTGTCCTCAAACGAATAATTGTTGTCAATGGCCTGAAGGCTCGCTGGGTCTTCTATGGATGTCACACTCTTGCAGCTTTTAGTAACGTCAGCAAAGAATGATGCAGTGATATGGTTTAAGTCCCTGTTTATGTCATATATGAGAATAAGTAAGAAAAGTGGGGCGAGTACTGTGCCTTGGGGAGCATAACTTTTCACTGTAGCTATTAGTCTTTGGGTTCTATTAGTTAGGTAGTTAAATATCCATCAGCTCACGTACCTAGTTATTCCCTATGCGCATATTTTATGCGCAGTTACCCCCACGTTCGCACTTGCAGTCAGTGTACACTACATCTGCACTGTAAACAACTTTATTCAGGTATACACAGATACAGTTACATTGATTATCATACATAGCAGATGTGTAGAGAACCTTGGATAACCCAAAAATGTCAGGCAAAGTGACTTATTTCCATTGGTACTGTGCCACAATAACACTAGAACAAGAGAACCATCAGTTGAACTTTCCCAGCACCAACCTGGTAGTAAAAGCAGCAGACAGACGGAATCGACTATGCTGAGAATCTCCTGTGATCGCAAACCACAAACACCGTCACTCAGAAGTCAGATTCATTCCTAACTACATACAGGAGTACTGAAGTCAGCCTACTGGCTCGCCAAATTTTAAACGTGGAGGTTTCTACTGGACGAACACATTACTGTGGTTGTGTATCAGTGGTATTGAATACCGACAAGATGATTAGGCATACGACAACCCCACTCCAAGTGACTTTCTTAGTGGCGGGAAACGAAAAAAGAAAATGGAAGGAAATAAAAATAGTCAATCACCTTGGAGTCTTGTTGGACTGGAGGCACAGCCAGTGACCCCCCCCCCCATGGAACTCCAGAACCACAACTACTGATGCAACATTTGGGTATCTTTATGTGTTGACGTTTCGCCATCCAGTGGCTTTATCAATACAGTTCATGGGCAAAACAGATACATACAGCAAATAGTGGAAGATGAGGTAATCAGTCCCTCAGCCTAGGAGCAGGTGATGAGCAAAGTCAAGATACCCAGATGTTACACAAGTGTGTAATTCATCACATCACTGTAGGTGACGTAACTCGCACGTCTCCACTATATACATATGTGCAGTCTTTCTACCCATCTCTGTGAGAACTAATAAAGTCCCTGGTGGACGGAATGTCTTCCCAACAAAATGCCATAACAGCAAATTGCCTTATTAACCCAGCTGTAGTAATTAGCAAGATAAATCAGTTCTAACGTTACACAAATAACCTGCATATACGAGGAACTTACAACGACGTGTGTGACTAATTAATGGTCCAAGTCGGAGCGAAATGTCGTCATAAGTTTCTTTCTCCTGTGTGAGGGTTATTCGTGTATTGATCCAGTCACGGTATTGTGCCGTTTCATTCTTAAATTCTAACATTTCTACGGTGAGGCGGAGAGACTTCAGGCCAGCAGAAAAATTCCCTTCAAAGGGGAATGAATGCTTTGATGCTGAAGGGCTCTTGATCCAAGGATTTGGAGGTGTCCTGTCACTCCTCAGACCAAACCAGATTACCTTCCTATACGGATTTAGCGTCTCCCATGATACTACTAATAATAATAGCTATCTGTGCAGTAAACATCAATGATGGATACTTAGTTCACAAATTACTATAATTATACTTTCTCAGACAGCTGGTTCAACAGCTCTGAGAGTAACGCTGGTTCAACAGCTCTGAGAGTAACGCTGGTTCAACAGCTCTGAGAGTAACGCTGGTTCAACAGCTCTGAGAGTAACGCTGGTTCAACAGCTCTGAGAGTAACTAGTATACGAATTTAAATATGTACACATTCTCCTACAAATTATATACTTATTATTTATAAATACAGAGTACTTTATAATGCATAAAGGAAACAAATATCAATAAGCGTAGCACCTACACAACTATAACGTTACTACCTAAACCTCGTATGACACCGATACTGTTGTTATACTCCAGAAATATGTGATGAACTCTCACGGTTCGTGCAGAAATACTGATCTGTCATAATAGGTTTATTTCTTTTAACCATGTGGAGATAGCGGGATGCAGTCCCGGGTATACCTGTGATGAGTTCCCGGAGTTTTCCTGCTCCCAGAGCTGGTGCTTACCTGGTTAACCAAGTTGTCGCTGCTGGTGGCCGGCTGACCCAATTAACCATCAGGTATTTGCCACTACCTGGAGTCTACCTGGAGGGTATTCCGGGGATCAACGCCCCCGCGACTCGGTCCACGACCAGGCCTCCCGACGGATCAGGGTCTGATAAACCAGGCTGTTACTGCAGGCCACGCGTAGTCCAACGTACAAACCATAGCCCGGCTGATCATAAGAATATAAGGAGGAACACTGCAACAGGCCTACTGGCCTATGCGAGGCAGCTCCAATTCTCCCATTGGCTTAAGCCAATGCCTTGACCTAGTAAGGTCAGACACGTGCATCCGACCTAGTAGCACAAGCTAGTCAGGTCCAACTCACACCCACTCATGTATTTATCCGACCTATTTTTAAAACTACACAACGTCTTAGCGTCTATGACGGTACTCGGGAGTTTGTTCCACTCATCCACAACTCTATTACCAAACCAGTGCTTTCCTATATCCTTGCTGAATCTGAATTTTTCCAATTTAAAGCCATTGCTGCGAGTCCTGTCTATGTTAGATATTTTTAGCACGCTATTTACATCCCCTTTATTAATTCCTGTTTTCCATTTATACACCTCATCCGGCACCGACTTTAAGTATCTGTCCAGCTCTCTCTTGAAGACAGCTAGGGGGCCTATTGGTAATTCCCCTTATGCATGGTGGGATGCTGTTGAACAGTCTTGGGCCCCGGACACTTATGGTGTTGTTTCTCTGTGTACTTTTCATTGGGGGTATTTTGCATTGCCTGCCCAGTTTTTTACTTTCGTAGGGAGTGATTATTGTGTGCAGATTCGGGACCATTCCTTCTAGGATTTTCAAAGTATATATTATATATCTCTCGCCTGCGTTCCAGCGAGTACAAGTCAAGTGCTTCCAAGCGTTCCCAACAGTTGAAGTGTTTGATAGAATATACATGTGCAGTAAAGGTTCTCTGTACACTCTCTAGATCGGCATTTTTACCTGCTTTGAACGGAGATAATGTACAGCAAAATTCTAGCCTAGAGAGAACAAGTGATTTGAAAAGGATCATTTTCTTGGCATCTCTTGTTTTGAACGTTCTCATTATCCATCCTATCATTTTCTTAGCAGTTGTGATCCTTGAAAGTGAGATCCTCAGACATTACCACTCCCAGGTCCCTCACATTATTTTTCCACTCTATTGTATGATCAGAATTTATAGTATACTCAGTTATAGCTATTATCTCCTCCAGTTTTCCATAACGGAGTAGTTGGAATTTGTCTTCATTGAACATCATACTGTTTTCCGTTGCCCATTGGAAAACTTGGTTTATATCTTCATGGAGGTTAACAGTGTCCTCAATAGATGACAGTCTCATGCAGATCCTAGTATCATGTACAAACGATGACACGGTGCTGTGGATTACATCTCTGTCTATGTCTGATATGAGGATGAGGAACAGGATGGGGGCGAGTACTGTGCTTCCGATTTAACTCTGTTGACCACTACTCTTTGTGTTCGATTGGTTAGAAATCTGAAGATCCATCTCCCCACTTTGCCAGTTATTCCTTTAGCACGTATTTTGTGCGCTATTACCTCATGATCGCACTTGTCAAAGGCTTTTGCAAAGTCTGTGTATATTACATCTGCGATAAATGGTTTAAAACCGACAAGTTGAAGATTGAGACATGTATGAAACATATGGGAATCTTTATTGAAGAAACGTTTCGCCACAGAGTGGATTCATCAGTCCTGTACAAAGCAGAAAGGTGTAAGGAGACGAGGAGAGATTACCTCAAACTCCTCCTCTGCGTTGCATTGGACTGATGAAGCCACTCTGTGGCGAAACGTTTCTTTAATAAAGATTCCCATATGTTGCATAAGTGTCTCAATCTTCAACTTGTCGGTTTTAAACCATTTATCGCATTTGTCAGACACTACTTCATGGGATCTTCATACAAGGAATTCT
This sequence comes from Cherax quadricarinatus, assembly GCF_038502225.1. Lineage (NCBI taxonomy): Eukaryota > Metazoa > Arthropoda > Malacostraca > Decapoda > Parastacidae > Cherax > Cherax quadricarinatus. The sequence continues at coordinate 48,712,353 of NC_091304.1, forward strand.
TCAGCACTTGTCCAACCTTTGGACGAAGACCTACTTACACTAGTGGATGGTTCCACTGTGATCCCGCCTCCTCCTGCTTCCACTTACCTGACTATAGTATATAAACCACTTCTACGGCCCTATGCTGTACTTTCTACAAGACTGATGGGCTGAACACATCGACTCCAGGCTGAAGGACTACCTCAAACTCCTCTCCTTACAGCTTTCTGCTTTGTATCGGACTGATGAATTCACTATGTGGCGAAACGTTTCTTCAGTAAAGATTCCCATGTGTTGCATAAGTGTCTCAATATTACATCTGCATTCTGTTTTTCTTCCAGTGCATCCAAGATCATATCATAGTGATCCAGTAGTTTCGAGTCAGGAGCTACATGCTCTGAACCCATGTTGCCCAGGATTGTGCAGTTTTTGGGAATCCAAGTGGTTTGCAGTCGTGCTTCCTAGCACTCTTTCAAAGATTTTTATGATGTAGGACGTTAGACCTATTGGTCTCTAGTTCTTAGCTAATGTTTTTCTGCCACCTTTATGGAGTGGGGCTATATCCGTTGTTTTTAGTGACTGTGGAATTTCACCCATGTTTAAGCTCCTCCATAGTATACTTAGGGGTTTCTTGCAGTTCTTAATGAAGACAGAGTTTCACGAGTCTGGGCCCGGGGCTGAGTGCATGTGCATGTTGTCAATGGCTTTCTCAAAGTCTATCGGAGTTAGGGTAATGTCGAAAATCTGGCATACATTTATGGAGTTTTGAGGCTCATTCATGAAAAAATCATTTGGATTGTCGATCTTTAGACTGATCAGTGGCTCGCTAAACAGAGTCGTATAGGGATTTCAGTGTTCCACTCATTCATGTGTTGTCATCTGTGTAAGTTCCAGTTTGTCTGAGCAAGGGCCCGATACTAGATGTGGTACTTATTTGCATTGTTTTTGGCATATGAAAAATGTTTCGAATTTCTTTCAATTTCACTAATCGCTGTTAGCTCCTCCTGTCTCTCCTGGGTCCTGTATGTGTCCTTTAACTTAAGTTCGATACTTTCCACTTCCCTGGTCAGCGCTTCCTTCCGTGTATCAGATAATCTAGGGTTCTTGAGGAGCTCAGTGATTCTTCGTCGTCTTCTGTAGAAGGAACGTCTTTCTCTCTCCAGTTTACTTCTTTTTTCTTAGGGGAATATGCCTTGAACATACTTCAGCTGCCAGGAAGCTGATCCTTTCAAGGCACTGGTTTAGATCCATGTTATTTAAGATATCTTCCCAACATGTTTAATTTAAGACATGGTTCACCTGGTCCCAGTTGATGTTCTTGTTGAAGTTGCATTTGATGAAGACACCTTCACAGCTACGTGTATTTTGCTGATCAGGGCCCCTGTGCATGCAAGTTCGAACTTCCATTAGATTGTGATCGGAATTAGTTGTTTTTTTATATTATGTTTCTTACCAGGTTCTCATTATTTGTGAAGATAAGGTCAAGTGTGTTTTCCAGTCTTGTTGGCTCCACTATCTGACTTAAGGTGTGTTTATCACAGATTTAGTAGCTTGTGTGTGACCTTCCATCTGCACTGCCTCCAGGGATTGTTTCTGCTATACCATTAGTTGCTACATTCTTCCATTTTGTATGCCTTAGGTTGCAATCACCAAGCAGTAAGATGTTTGGGAATGGAGCTGGAAGGCTTTCCAGACAGTAATCAATTTTCTGTAGCTGTTCCTTGAACTATTGGGAGGTCGCATCTGGTGGCTTATATACAACCACAATGACTAAGTTTTGGTTCTCGATCTTTATTGATAGAACTTCAACTACATCATTTGTGGTGTTCAGCATCTCTGTACAGATGAGCGACTTTTTGACATACAGGCCAACCCTCCCTGTCATGCCTGTTCTTTCTCTCACATCTATAAAGGTTGTACCCATATATATCCATATTTCGTTGTCAAAGTGATCTTTTGTGTGGGTCTCTGTGAAGGCTGCAAACATCACATTTGACTCTAGAAGTCCACTGATAGAAGGTATTTTGTTGTTGGTGTAAGGCCCTGTATATTAGCAAATATAAACGAGGTTGATGCAGGCTTGTTAACCTACTCTAAGCTTAGTACTGGTATTCGTCAAAGCTTGTGCAGGCTTCTAGAGCATTATCAGTGTAGAGATACTGTTCTCCCCGTAACATAAATAATGAGTTTATCTCACGTTATCAGTACACGCTCTGGCGAGTGGCGTCCAATATGACTGATAAATGTAAATCAGCTGACTTAGTCACGTAACTGCAAAACCTCAATAAAGCCCGCTCAGTACTGCAGTATCTCCCTTCTCATACTGCCGTTCATTACCTGGGATACCAACATGTCCTGGGTACCAACAGAACTCCATGGCCTTGTCCCCGGCGTGAATAATGCACGAGTAAAACCTGCTGGAGAAGAAATTCCATGGCACTATGACAATGAACATGCTGCGGACCTTCTCAACATGGACATCACGATCATGAAGGGAAATAAGAGCAATCTTATTATTGGTGAATACGTGGAAGGCAGATTATATCGAGACTTGTACAATCCCCGAGGGTACTTGATACAAAATCACATATGGTAGTCAGGAAGAATTTGACCTCAGGAGTACAGATGAGAAAGCAGGTAGTCCTTTTGTTGCTATAAACAGCGCCTGCTGGTACAAAAACATCCCTTTGAAGTACTCACAAGCTCTGCATTCGTCATTCCATGACAGTTGCTGATGATGGCAAAAATGCTTATGGGGCCCTTATAGTCATGCATAAAAATACATTTTAGGGAATGAGACACCGTTAACTTGTATGAAGGCGAAGGTGGTGATCTTCCCCCCTCAAAATTCTAAAGGGTAAGCGCAACGGGCCAATTATCAATCAGTTATATAGAAATGTTTATAGAACCCAGGGACACTAGTTCCTATTGGTAGAGGTTGAAATGGAGAAACCCGGTTGGCGAAGTGCAGCTGGCAATAAACTTCGGCAATAAACTTCGGCCAGAGCCTGGCCGAAGGCCGGGCTCTGGGAGTAGAAAAACTCTTGGGACTCATCAAAGATATGTATATAAATCCATACCCGTAGTTCAGTGTCATCAGTCGTAAGTGTTGGCAAATCTACACGTAAGGAGAAACATCCCCACTGTTTATGCCGAAAGAGGGAGTAACATTGGAGGAGCTACCACCAACAACACTGTCATTAAAGTAGCTACCACAACTTTAATGGTAAACCAGCAAGAAATCCGTAAGTGTAGTTGAAATCAAGACTTGAGTATATGTCACATCACGTGGAGGGTGTGAGAAGGTATATGTCACATCACGTGGAGGCTACAAGAAGATACATGTGGAGACAACAGAAAGGGTCTGGTATACCACTGTTTGTGAGCATAAACACGCCTGCAGTCAATGTTATCCACAGAAACAGCTACAATCACTTTACAATGTGAAACGAACCAAAATTAATCAAGGAGGAGGTATCGTTGCCTGGAAGCTGTGTCCATTAATCTTGGCAATCTAATATACAGTTGTGCAAATTATTAATAATCAATTTACGCGCTGAACCCGCACAGCTGTGCAAAACACGGGAGCTCTTCAGGATTTAGAGAGCTTCAGGTCAATTGATTTTATGCCGTAAGGATGCAGCCGTCAGGTGATAGTAGTTACAATTTAAAGCTCCCTGCCTGAACTGCACCTGATCTCCACACTACAAAACATTCCCCCTCCTCCCCCCCTTTTTTTTTGGTCTAGCGAATAGATAAAACCTTGTTCAAAAAAAAAATCCTTAATAAAGTTAGAATAACGTCGATACCTTTAGTGAAACTTCATCCTGGGCCTCCTGAGGGGTCAACCGGGGTGTTGCGGTATAGCTCCCGGGTCTCTTGATGGAGTTGAGCTGCAGCTTTCCTGCCTTTTAAGAGTTATAAACTAAGACGTGGCTACAACGACTTCACTAACACAAACCGCAAATGTGATCATGAGATAGATCATAAAATTTTATAACGGCAAAAGAGAGGGAATGGAGGAGTGTACTCCCCTATATGTGGTTGTAGGGGTCGATTCACAGCTCTTGGCCCCGTGTGTGCGTGGGAACACACGGGGTCACCCACATTATAAGAAATTTCAAAACTTTAGCTAGCGTAATATTCTCCCCCCCCATGTTTTATCGGTGTTTTGAAGTAAACTCCTCACAAAAATAGAGAAAAGGTCATTACAGCTCGAGTATTACGTCTCACACTGGTTACTGGTCAAGGGCCCTAATGGAAATAAGTCATTTTGACGTTGGGTGGGTTATACTAGTTTTTTTATATTATGTATGATAATTGTTCTTATATGTACCTGTGCCTAAATAAACTTACTGACTGCGTGGACGGTTACAAAGCATGGCTTGCTTCTGCAGTGTTTTAAAAACTGAGGTTGGAGAGTTGAAGGAGGAGGTCTTGCTTCTCCAGGAGGAGATTGGGAGGCTGAAGGTCCACCTCAATGGGTCTGGGAGAGAGTGTGAGGTGGCTGGGGTTGTGGGGAATGAGGCTTCTAGCAGTGAGGTGCAGTCTGTCTCTCGCTGTGAGGAGGCTGTAGGTGGGGAGGTAGCAACGGCTACCAGCAGTGAGGTGCAGCCCAGCACCTGCTACAAGTGGCGAGTGGTTCACAGTAATGGGAGGCGCATCAGAGTAAGGAAAGTTAATAAATAATAAGGAAAGTTAAGAGTGAAGATCTGAAGGTAGGAAATCGCTTCTCTGTTCTTCAGGATGAATGTACTTCAGTGGCCAGTGAAGGTAAGGGTACTACTGCCACTGCTAATGGAGGTAAGCGCATTCTTGTGGTTGGTGACTCTCAGGTAAGATATATTGACCGTGCTTTTTGTAATAGGAATAAGATGAGAGATAGAGTGTGCTTCCCTGGAGCTGGTGTTGGGGACATAGTCAACAGGTTAGATAATATCATGTCAGGTAATGGGAACAAGCCCATTATCTGTCTCAGTGCTGGTGGAAATGATATTGGGAAGGGTAGGAGAGAGAGCTGCTAGATAAGTACAGGTCAGCTATAGATTTCATTAAGTCTAAGGAAGGGATCCCAATCATATGTAGCATCTTGCCTGGAAGGGGAGTAGGAAATGAATGGTTGTCTAGGGCAATTGGTGTAAATTGCTGGCTAGACAGATACTGCAAGGAACTTGCAATCTCATTCATTGACAACTGGAACAACTTTTATGGCAAACATGATATGTATGCAAGGGATGGGGTACATCTCTCTGGGGCTGGGGTGGTAGCACTTGCAGACTCAATTGAGAAGGCCATTGGTGAAATGCCTATGATTTTAAACTGATAGAAGATAAAGGTATGGGTGTGTGTGGGAAACAAGCAGGTTGCAACACTAGGGTTCGAAACAGTAAATGTATAAAAGGCATTCAGCATGAAGTTATAAATAAAAACAATAGATCAGGTCAGCAAACAAAGGGGGACAGCAGAGGGCAGCAAGGGACTAGCTCCCTTAAGGTTTACTATACTAATAGCAGGAGTGTAAGAAATAAGATAGATGAGCTAAGATTAATTGCAAGTGCAGGAAACATAGATATTATTGCTATAACAGAGACCTGGCTCAATCTGAAGGATAGAGAGATGCCCTCTGAATGTCACATACAAGGCTATAAATTATTCCACACTGACAGGGTCAACAGGAAAGGTGGTGGAGTAGCGATGTCAGAGACAATTTAAATTGTTGTGTTAGACAAGATATAAAATTAGAAGCGTCAGCCACTAAATCTGTTTGGTTACAGCTTCTCGAGGGCCGAGAAAATCTAATTTTGGGTGTGATTTACAGGGCCCAAAATCTTGATAGGGAGTGCAGTAAGCTTCTATGGGACGAAATTCGTAAGGCATCTACAAACGAAAATGTTGTGCTAATGGGAGATTTCAACTATAGACAGATTGACTGGAGCAATTTGACAGGAAATTTAGAGTCAGGTGACTTTCTTGATACGATCCAGGATTGTTTTTTAAAACAGTTTGTGACAGAGCCAACTAGGGGAAATAACCTCCTTGACTTGGTTCTTGCCAGTAGGGAAACACTAATTAATAATATTGAGGTTAATGATGAGCTTGGGGAAAGTGATCACAAATCACTCAGTTTTAATATATCATGGAATTCCCCTAATAATGGCAATCAAGTCTCTAGCCCCAGACTATATTGAAACATATTGTTTCAGACAACGGAACAATGCTCTTCTCCAGACTGAGGGACTGACCACCTCAAAACTGGACTGATTACATCGTCTTCAAGTATCTTCTGCTTCTATCAACTTTTCTGTACTCGACTGAAGAAGCCTACTGTGTAGGCGAAACGTTTCGAAATAAAGATACCTAACTGTTGCATATGTGTCTTACCTAACAATCTGTCGGTATTTTATACCATTTTAATGTTCATGGAGTCGATGTGTTTAGTCCATCAATCTTGTAGAATGTACAGCATAGGGCCGTAGACGTGGCTTATATACTGTAGTGAGGTGAGGTGAAGCAGGCGGAGGCGGGGTCATAGTGGTACCATCCACTAGTCAATTACTAATAAAGTTAAGAGGATATATGCCTAACCACCCAAGAGGGAATATATCTAATTGACTACTGGCATATAATGTACTAATTTCTACATGTCTATAACATCATTGTATACACACACAAATAACCCGCACATAGAAGAGGAGAGCTTACGACGACGTTTCGGTCCGACTTTGACCATTTACAAAGTCACACTAACGAAAATGAGAGAAAGATGGAGTATATACAGGCCAGGAGGTGGTGGAGGTATAAGGTAGTAGTGGGGAAGGAAGTATGATGGAGGTGGAGCCAGTCAAATATTAAGAAAGAGGGGCACTGCAAGGGAGCTATGGGCCACAGAGGGTAGGAGCAAGAACAGAGGGGGGGGGGTAAATAATGAAGGAACAAATACCCAAGGCAGAAGAAAGACAACCCAAAGGAGAAAGAGGAAAGGGGAAGAGGGAGAGGAAGAAAAAAGAAACAGGTTAAATCACGGGTGTTCTGAAGTTCGGAGCATTTTACAATGTAGTGGGAAAGGAAGGCATCTACAGAGAGGAAGCCAGGACTAAGATTCATACAAGAAAAGTAGTGTACAAAAATTTTAACGAAACCTAAATAAAAACATATTTTCATAATTAGAGGGAAAGATAGAGCAAGGAAGAAAAACTATCCCAGACAATAGATGTTGCTAGGCAGTGTTCGATCTCACCCCCCCCCCCTATTTCCCCAAATCCCCAAGTGTTCTAACACTACGCTAGTTTATCGCCAGAATCTGCTTCAGAGAGTTGCAGTTAAAAGAACGTTGACAACCACGACAACATTATTATTATTATAATCAAGGGGGAAGCGCTAAACCCGGAGGATTATACAGCGCCTGGGGGGGGGATGTGGAAGGCATTCAGGCTTAATTCGGGGAACTGGAGCACAGATCCAATTCCCTAAATCAAGAGCCCCTCACCAACATCAAGGAACCTTCCTTGAGGGGAACCACGACAACAATGTGAGGTAATACCAGAGGATCTATGAACCTTTAGTTTGCGCAACGTAAAATGTGGACGAGTCCACGGAACTTATCCAACAATTTTGTAAGCTACTGCCAAAATACGCACGTCATCTCCTCAGCTGTCCGAGAAAATCAAGATCCCTTCACCAGTTGGTTACAGTTCTCACTATGGTTCCGTTGTTAACGTGACTAGCCCGGTAGGTAGCCGGCCTTGATATCAGCTGTATACCTACCTGGAGGGAGTTCCAGGGGGGTCAGTGCCCCCGCGGTCCGGTCCAAGACCAGGCCTCAAGGTGGATTAGGGCCTGATCAACCAGGTTGTTACTGATGGCCGCACGCAATCCAACGAACGAACGACAGCCCAGCTGGCAGGTACTGACATTAAGTATCTGTCCAGTTCCCTCTTGAAGACGTAAGAACATAAGAACATAAGAACGAAGGAACACTGCAGCAGGCCTACTGGCCCATGCGAGGCTGGTCCAAGTCTCCTACCGGCTTAAGCCAATGCACCCAACCTAGTCAGGTCAGGTCACCTTGACTTAAGGGAGGAACACGGCAACCGTCCTGGTAGCACAAGCTAATCAGGTCCAACTCACACCCACCCACACCCACTCATGTATTTATCCAACCTATTTTTAAGGCTACACAACGTTCTGGCCTCTATAACTGTACTTGGGAGTTTGTTCCACTCATCCACAACTCTATTACCAAACCAGTACTTTCCTATATCCTTCCTGAATCTGAATTTTTCTAACTTAAAACCATTGCTGCGAGTCCTGTCTAGGCTAGATATTTTCAGCACACTATTTACATCCCCTTTATTTATTCCTGTCTTCCATTTATACACCTCAATCATATCCCCCCTAATTCTACGTCTTTCTAGAGAGTGAAGATCCAGGGCCCTTAGTCTATCCTCATAAGGAAGGTTTCTGATACATGGGATCAACTTTGTCATCCTCCTTTGTACATTTTCCAGAGCATTTATATCCATTCTGTAATACGGTGACGAAAACTGTGCAGCATAATCCAAATGAGGCCTAACCAAGGATGTATAGAGTTGAAGAACAACCTGAGGACTCCTATTATTTATGCTTCTTGATATAAAGCCAAGGATTCTATTAGCTTTATTGCGAACACTTATGCACTGTTGTCTTGGTTTCAGATTACTGCTAACCAGAACTCCTAAATCTTTTTCGCAATCCGTAATATTAAGATCTACATTATTTAGTTTATATGTGGCACGGTTATTGTCCTGTCCAACATTTAGAACTTTGCATTTGTCTATATTAAACTGCATCTGCCACCTCTCCGACCACTGCATCAGTCTACTCAAATCTTCCTGGAGATCTCTAATGTCCTCGTCAGAATGAATTTGACGGCCTATTTTGGTGTCATCGGCAAACTTGCTGATGTCGCTCTTTATGCCCTCATCTATGTCGTTTATGTATATTGTGAACAGCAGGGGACCCAACACTGACCCCTGTGGAACACCGCTCGTGACGCTTCCCCACTCTGATTTCTCCCCATTTATGCAAACTCTCTGCTGCCTATTTGTCAACCATGCCTCTATCCAGGAAAAAATTTCTCCTCCTATTCCATGTGCTTATTTCCTTATCACTGTCAGTGAGCTGACCCGAGGAACTTTTGAGTGGGCCTATCTTGTCCCTGATCTTACTTCTGTATACCTGAAAGAATCCTTTTGGGTTAGTCTTCGAATCTCTTGCAACTTTAACCTCAATCTCTTTTTGCTTTTCTAATTCCTTTTTTTTATTTCTCTCTTTAACTGAATATATCGATTTCTTAATTGCCCCTCTCCTCTTTTGATTTGCCTATATATGCCTCTCTTTTGACCAATTAGATATTTTAATCTATTGTTCATCCATTTAGGATCATTTTTGTTTGATTTGATTTCCCTATTTGGAACATAATTTGACTGAGCAGCTAGAACTATGCCCTGGAAAGCGTCATATCGGCAACCATCACCACCTACCTGACCCTTAGTCAGGTCATTCCAGTTCAGCCCACCTAAGTAATTTTTCAGTCCTATGAAATCAGCCAAGCGGAAGTCAGGGACAGAGACTTGATTGCCATTATTAGGGGAATTCCATGATATATTAAAACCAAGTGATTTGTGATCACTTTCCCCAAGCTCATCATTAACCTCAAGATTATTAATTAGTGTTTTCCTACTGGCAAGAACCAAGTCAAGGAGGTTATTTCCTCTAGTTGGCTCTGTCACAAACTGTTTTAAAAAACAATCCTGGATCGTATCAAGAAAGTCACCTGACTCTAAATTTCCTGTCAAATTGCTCCAGTCAATCTGTCTATAGTTGAAATCTCCCATTAGCACAACATTTTCGTATGTAGATGCCTTACGAATTTCGTCCCATAGAAGTTTACTGCACTCCCTGTCAAGATTTGGGGTCCTGTAAATCACACCCAAAATTAGTTTTTCTCGGTCCTCGAGAAGCTGTAACCAAACAGATTCAGTGGCTGACGCTTCTAATTTAATATCTTGTCTAACACAACAATTTAAATTGTCTCTGACATACATCGCTACTCCACCACCTTTCCTGTTGACTCTGTCAGTGTGGAATAATTTATAGCCTTGTATGTGACATTCAGAGGGCATCTCTCTATCTTTCAGATTGAGCCAGGTCTCTGTTATAGCAATAATATCTATGTTTCCTGCACTTGCAATTAATCTTAGCTCATCTATCTTATTTCTTACACTCCTGCTATTAGTATAGTAAACCTTAAGGGAGCTAGTCCCTTGCTGCCCTCTGCTGTTCCCCTTTGTTTGCTGACCTGATATATTGTTTTTATTTATAACTTCATGCTGAATGCCTTTTATACATTTACTGTTTCCAACCCTAGTGTTGCAACCTGCTTGTTTCCCACACACACCCATACCTCTATCTTCCATCAGTTTAAAATCATAGGCATTTCACCAATGGCCTTCTCAATCGGGTCTGCAAGTGCTACCACCCCAGCCCCAGAGAGATGTACCCCATCCCTTGCATACATATCATGTTTGCCATAAAAGCTGTTCAAGTTGTCAATGAATGGGATTGCAAGTTCCTTGCAGTATCTGTCTAGCCAGCAATTTACACCAATTGCCCTAGACAACCATTCATTTCCTACTCCCCTTCTAGGCAAGATGCTACATATGATTGGGATCCCTTCCTTAGACTTAATGAACTCTATAGCCGACCTGTACTTACCTAGCAGCTCTTCTCTCCTACCCTTCCCAATATCATTTCCACCAGCACTGAGACAGATAATGGGCTTGTTCCCATTACCTGACATGATATTATCCAGCCTGTTGACAATGTCCCCAACACCAGCTCCAGGGAAGCACACTCTATCTCTCATCTTCTTATTCCTATTACAAAAAGCACGGTCAATATATCTTACCTGAGAGTCACCAATCACAAGAATGCGCTTACCTCCATTAGCAGGGGCAGTAGTACCCTTACCTTCACTGGCCACTGAAGTACATTCATCCTGAAGAACAGAGAAGCGATTTCCTACCTTCAGATCTTCACTCTTAACTTTCCTTATTATTTATTAACTTTCCTTACTCTGATGTGCCTCCCATTACTGTGAACCACTCGCCACTTGTAGCAGGTGCTGGGCTGCACCTCACTGCTGGTAGCCGTTGCTACCTCCCCAACTACAGCCTCCTCACAGCGAGAGACAGACTGCACCTCACTGCTAGAAGCCTCATTCCCCACAACCCCAGCCACCTCACACTCTCTCCCAGACCCATTGAGGTGGACCTTCAGCCTCCTAATCTCCTCCTGGAGAAGCAAGACCTCCTTCAACTCTCCAACCTCAATTTTTAAAACATCCCAGAAGCAAGCCATGCTTTGTAACCGTCCACGCTAATCCCCAAAGCAGCTCAGGGTCTGTGACCTCACATGACGACTGACCACTGACCAACCAGAGATCTATTGGTAATCCCCATTGTGTATGCTGGGAGGCTGTTGAACAGTCTTGAGCCCCTGACATTTACTGTGCTATCTCTTATTGTGCTCACAGCACCCCTGCTTTTCACTGAGGGTATGTTGCACCGTCTACTTAGTCTTTTTTTTTTTCGTAGAGAGTGATTTGTGTGTGCAGATACAGAACTTGTTCCTCTAGGCTAAGGGTTCTTGATCCTAGGAACTTACAACCACTTTTCCCAGGAACTGTCATGACCCATGCGGGTTCGGCACTTCCTCAAGAATAATAACGGGCCCTGTTTCAAAACTTCTCCAGCAAATCCCTGAACAACAATCCTGTCTAACAGGTTGAGTTACCTTGTTAGGTAAGTATATTTAAGTGCAGGTACACAAATACAGTTACACAAATTATCATAATAATAATAATCTATTTCTACAAGTACAAGGTATACAGGCCTAGCTGACATCAATGATATACTACTATATGCAAAGCCCCTTGTTATCCAGAGCATTTTGGGCAAATTAGGTTAATTGTCCCCAGGATGCGACCCACACCAGTCGACTAACACCCAGGTACCTATTTTACTGACAGGTGAACATGGACAGGAGACGTCTTAAGGAAACACGTCCTAATGTTTCCACCTGTACCGGGGATGAAAAAAAAAAGTCAGACTTATTTCCACTGGGATCTTTGTCAAGGACCCCAATGAAAATAAGTCACTGACTTTTTTGGGGGGTTATCCAAGGTAATTTACAAGTTACTATGTATGATAATTTATGCAACTGTATTTATGTGTACCTATACCCAGTGGCGGACCAACATTTTTGGGGCCCTAAAGCTTGTTATGGGGTCCCTTCGCAACCACTTCTCATAAAGTAGACCCAAAATTTTTAAGTAATGTGGACTACAGTCGCTTCTGGGGCCCCTCCCAGCTTGTACCTAAATAAACTTGCCCTAGACAACAATGTGTACCAACACAGTTATCTTGTGTTCTCCTTATATACCTGCAGCCACACTGAAGCCAGCTAAGCCAGTTCTTATTTAACTTTCGTACTGTGGTCTTAAACAGTAACTTGGGTAGAAATTAACCCAGGATAACCTAGTAAAGGCAAGTAAGCCTATGTTAGCCCGTCCTAATAAGTTATGTCGGTGTTTAAAAAAATAAGGAAGGAGTTAAAGAAAAAAGAGGAAACTTGGAGAGAAAAGGAAATTTAACAGTAAAGCAGTGAGAGAGAGAGAGAGAGAGAGAGAGAGAGAGAGAGAGAGAGAGAGAGAGAAAAAAGAGAGGAGAGGAGAGCACATTCGTACAGCATAATGATGTCAACGAGATAAAGTCAGTTGATCAAATGAAAATGCTGGCCCACAGATGGCTCCAACTTCATCCTGTTTCCTACTTGTATGTCTCATAAGAACATAAGAACATAAGAACGAAGGAACACTGCAGAAGGCCTACTGGCCCATGCGAGGCAGGTCCAAGTCCCTACCGGCTTAAGCCAATGCACCCAACCTAGTCAGGTCAGGTCACATTGACTCAAGGGAGGAACACGGCAACCGACCCGTTAGCACAAGCTATCAGGTCTAACTCACACCCACCCACATCTACTCATGTATTTATCCAACCTATTTTTAAAGCTACACAACGTTCTGGCCTCTATAACGGTACTTGGGAGTTTGTTCCACTCATCCACAACTCTATTACCAAACCAGTACTTTCCTATATCCCTCCTGAATCTGAATTTTTCCAACTTAAAACCATTGCTGCGAGTCCTGTCTAGGCTAGATATTATCAGCACACTATTTACATCCCCTTTATTTATTCCTGTCTTCCACTTATAAACCTCAATCATATCCCCCCTAATTCTACGTCTTTCTAGAGAGTGCAGTTTCAGGGCCCTTAGTCTATCCTCATAGGGAAGGTTTCTGATACATGGGATCATCTTTGTCATCCTCCTTTGTCTCATAACAATAAAAATGCTTTCAAATGAGCTGATGTAGGTAACAGCTCTTAGCTTGCCAATAAAGTTAGGAATCCTTAACCTGTAAATAGCTGTCAATAAAGCTAATGATCCTTAACCTTGTCAAACCCTGTGTAAAAAAAAAAAAAAAAAAAAAAAAAAAAGAGGAGAAGAGAGAGGAGAGAAGAGAGAGGAGAGAGGAGAGAGGAGAGAGAAGAGAGAGGAGAGGAGAGGAGAGAAGAGAGAAGAGAGAGGAGAGAGGAGAGAAGAGAGAGGAGAGAGAGAGGAGAGGAGAGAAGAGAGAAGAGAAGAGCAAAGAGAGGAGCAGAGAGGAGAGGAGAAAGGGTAAGGGAGGAGAGAAGAGTTGAGGAGAAAGGGGAGAGGAGAAAGGAGGGGAGGAGAGGAGAAAGGAGGGGAGGAGAGGAGAAAGGAGAGGAGAGTAAAGAGAGGAGGGAAGAGAAGAGGGAGGGGACATAAGAGGAAGGACAGAGAGAATGCTTGTAGTACATACAAGGCATAATTATTAATTACACTATTTACCATTATCAAAAACAAGTACCAACCCTGGATGGGTCACACTGTACGTCTTGAAGAGCGGACCCGGTAATTAATTACACATCCAAGATGTGATCAGTGCACTAACCAACACTCAGTCACAAAACACCAAGTTCACAGTTTAAAAAAAAAATGAAAAAAGTCAACGTTGGTTATTGTTCGACTCACCGATCAATGAAGTGCAGTTACTAATAGTGGTCGTGATAGAGGATGATAAGCTGGTGGAGCAACATATTAACCCGACACTGACACTAGACGTACTGACTCACAACACCTGAGGGACCCCCACCTCCCACCAATGTTGCCGACTCTCACTTATCAACTTGTCGTACTGCATCAATTCCTACCTCAAGACTCTATTTACTACATTATTTATGATTGCATTCATGGGGGGGGGGGGAGCTAAACCTGTAGGGGTCATACGGCGACTGGGAAAATGGAAGGCATCCTGACTGGATTCAAGGAATTGGAGCACAGGTCCAATTTCATGGATCAAGACCCCCTCGCCAGAGGAACCTACCTTGAGGTATCTACAGATCAAGAAGCCCTCACCAGCATCAAGGAACCTCCCTTGAAGTATCCATAGATCAAGAACCCCTCACCAGCATCAAGGAATCTATCTTGAGGTATTCATAGATCAAGAAGCCCTCACCAGCATCAAGGAACCTCCCTTGAAGTATCCATAGATCAAGAAGCCCTCACCAGCATCGAGGAACCTCCCTTGAAGTATCCATAGATCAAGAACCCCTGTCATCAAGGAATCTACCTTGAGGAATCCATATCAAATAAAGTTTTATATTCCTTATTCTTCCTTACTGTTGGCTTGGGACACTTGATATGAATTTTAAAGCTGTTTTATAATAAAGGAATACACTTTATTGTTACACAAACCATGAAGAGGCTTCTGTCGAGCTGGAGATGGGCTCCTAACCTGACAGGTTAACATGGGGAAGTGCTAAACCACAAGGGTTTGTTGTAACAGGGGTCACACAGCACCTGGGAAAGTGGAGGTCATCAGTTTCTTCTAAGGAAAAGGAAGGCAGCATTAATTCTTTGCATCAAAGATTCCTTCACCAACATCAAGGTGACCTTCTTGATGGGTAGAGTGTCACGTAATAAAATATATTACCTTGTACTTTGTAAAGGTATACCATTAAGTATGTCAGTAAGGATCACTTTGTAGTGTGTTCTGGATACTGAAATACCCTGTGGTTAACATTTTATTTTTACATGTGTATACAGTACAAAATTGCAGTAATCCTCATTTCAGTAGTTAAGTAATACAGTTGTACCACACTTGTCTGGATAAAATAATCAGGATTTTTCTGACACCATTTGCCTTTGATTAAGAAGTAATCTTCTGTGCCAGAACTCTGTGGGTGACCTATGCCATTGTGTCCAACATCATGATGACTGAAACACATGAAATGTCTGATCTCTTTTTTTTTCATACATTTTGCAGTACAGTAAATACTTATAAATGTATTATTGTAACCGCGAACAAGTGGTATTGAATCAGTAACAAACTGCGGCTAGCCAGGGGACTGAACCCGTGTTGTTTTAGCCCGCTTTGTGAGAAGAGAGCAAAAATTCACGACGCTCTAAACCACTGGACCATACAATCCTACAAATATATGTACTGCTTGTGGAGGCTAGTACACCAAACGGAGAATATAATGAAATTAGCTCTGAGGCAACCACACCATCATATGTCCTTGCAAGCCTAGTTTGCTAGGCTCATGCTGTAGTAGGATTGTATGGTCCAGTGGTTTAGAGCGTTGTGAATTTTCTCCCTCTTCCCGCGAAGCAGGCTAATACAACACGGGTTTGATCCCCTGGCTAGCCGCAGTTTGTTATTGTTTATAAATGTATATTGAGTACCCTATTTAGGAGTGCAATTATACATCTTAATTTAATGGCATGTGACGTGACTATAATATCAAAGATAAAAGCATAAATTGTTTAAAGATTGTACTATTATTATATTCATGGGGAAGTACTAGACTCATGGGGATCATACAGTGCCTGAGTTTAAAGATCATAAAGTATGAACAGTAATGCCACTGCTAGAGAAATGCCTTGGTTCAGTGCAGAGAACTGCTCTAACAATTCAGCAAGTAGCAGCATTACTGCAGGAAGTAGATCATGATATGAGGACACAGAACAGATAAATCTCCAAGTTCTTTTCTCAGTGACAGTGTTAAGGGTATGGTCATGGTCAGTAAGTGGATCTCAAAGTTCCTTTGTGTACAAAATTTTATATGACTGGTTTCACCAGATCATGCAGAAATGAAGATAAAGATTAAATATTCTAAAGCTGAGTATACAAGTTTAAAATTTTGACACAGCATTCATCACAGTTGCTGATGCTGCCTACAAGAGTTGATAAATACAGTCACAAAATTCAACATAAATGTCTGAAATATATTAGAAATCAATCTATGGGATGATGAAACCCAAGCGGTAAACAGTCTTCGCATGTAAGAATGTAGCTTAAACACAATTAAGAGCTCCACTTAACTGGAAAAAGAAAATGCTCATCTGCATGGGTTTGAGAGTGTCCAGTGTTTCCCTTTCACTAGTGGTCCAACTAGCAAACTGATCTAATAAACACTGGGACTGATCTGATAAATATTTTATGCCTGAAACCCGGAGTCATTGCAGGAAAGAAAGGTTTTTTGAAGACTGCAAGACTCTGAGTCTGCTTGATAAATGCTCTCAAATAAATAAATGCTTCAACAATTACACAAATTTGTTTTGCTATGTGCTTTACTAACTGTATGTTCCTGATTCAGCCCATGGATCAAGGAGTAATTAAGAGTCGGAAATTCCACTGCCTCGACAAATTCATGAGAGAACCTGTGGAATTAAGAGTCGGAAATTCCACTGCCTCGACAAATTCATGAGAGAACCTGTGGAATTTAGAGCACCAAAGGGCAGTGAAAACTTCAAAAAAACAGTTTTATTCATTTCAGAAGCCTGGGAACCTGTCATGGCTCCTGTTCTGATGAATGCATTAAGTAATAGTACCGTAAAGCCTGCTACCTGTTTCCTGAGCATAATACATGTACTAATCCTATTTTTTAAGTGTTCCATTCAAGATCAAGGTAGTCTTTAGCTTCTTCACTAGTGAAATTATAAAGGGTCACGTCACACTGTTCCTCACATTCCTGAAGATTTGGAGGGTTTAATCAATGGTACCAATAATGCTCCTGTGTTTTAAACATAAATGAACCCAGACAAACAAAAAAGGTGAATACAATAAGGAACCTGCTCCACAAGTGTGAGTACTCACTTATTTGTGGTTGCAAGGGTTGATTCACAGCTCCTACCCCTGCTTCTTTACTCCATGAGCTTTATAGTACCTCTTGTATAAATCCTTTATAGTACCTCTTGTATAGATCCTGCCTCCATTGCATAACTCTCCAGATTCTTCCACTTCTTGACAACTCTATGACTGAAAAATACTTTCTAACATCCCTGTGACTCATCTGAGTTTTCACTTCCAGTTGTGGCCCCCTTGTTCCTGTGTCCCATCTCTGAAACATTCTGTCCCTGTCCACCTTGTCAATTCCTCTCAGTATTTCATATGTCGTTATCATGTCCCCCCTATCCCTCCTGTTCTCCAATGTCGTCAGGTTGATTTCCTTTAACCTCTCCTTGTAGGACATGCCCCTTAGCTCCAGGACTAGTCTTGTTGCAAACCTTTGCACTTTCTCTAATTTCCTGATGAGTTTGGCCAGGTGTGAGTTCCATACTGTTGCTGCATATTCCAGTATGGGGCTGACGTACACAGTGTACATTGTTGTCAATGACTCCTTACTTAGATGTCAAAATGCTATTTTCAGGTTTGCCAGGTGCCCATATACTGCAGCAGTTATTTGGTTGATGTGTGCTTCAGATGTGCTCAGTATGACGGGTCACCCCAAGAGCCTTTTCCTAGAGTGAATTTTGCAGCCTTTGACCTCCTAGGCTGCACTCCGCCCGCAGACTTCTTTGTCCTTCCCCGAACTTCTTGACTTTGCACTTTGCATTTGTCGGAACCAGGCTTGCAGCCTGTCCAGCTCTCCTTGTAGGCTTACCTGATCCTTGTCTATTTGTATTCTTCTCATTAGCTTCACACCGTCTGCAAAAAGGGGTACTCTGAATATATCCCTTCTGTCATGTCATTCACATATACGTATACTAGAAACAGCACTGGACCTAGGACTGACCCTTGTGGAATCCCACTCGACACATACACTCTCTCTGACACCTCACCACACACCAACACACATTATTTCCTTCCTGTCTGGTATTTCCTGATTGCAGTATTCTCCCTGCTATTCCTGCCTGCTCCTCTAGCATTTCAACCTCTCTTGTATGGTATTGTATCGAAAGCCTTACAGTCCAATTATTACTATTATAATCAAAAAGAAGCGCTAAGCCACAAGGACTATACAGCCTTACAGTCCAAGAATATGCATTCTACCAATCCCTCTCTCCTGTTACCTTGTCGTAGAACTTCAGTAGGTTTGTGATGCAGGATTTTCCTTCTCAGAATCCATGCTGGTTGTCATGTATGAGCCCATTCCTTTCTAGGTGCTCCACCACTCTTCTGATAATCTTTTCCATAACTTTCCATACATGTCAGCGACACAGGTCTATAGTTTAGTGCTTCCTGTCTATCTCCTTTCTTAAAAATTGGGACTATATTTGCCATCTTCCACACCTTAGGCAGTTGCCCTGTTTCAATAGATTTATTGAAGATTATTGTAGGTGGTACACACAGTACATCTTCTCCCTCTCTCAGGACCCAAGGAGATGTTATCTGGGTACAATGCCTTCAGGATATCTACCTCACTTAGCCATTTTTTCACCTCATCCTTGGTTGTGTGCAGTGCTTCCAGAACTTGTTGGTGCACCCTACTCCCTCGGTTTGCTGGAAGTCTCTCTCTTCACTGTAAGTACCTTCCTGAATCTTGAAATAAGCTCCTCACATACTTCCTGGCCACTCCCTTTGAGCTCCCCTTCTCCCTTCCTCAGCCTGATTACCTGGTCCTCGACTGTTGTGTTCCTCCTGATGTGGCTGTACAACTTTTGGCCAGAATTGGCTTTTGATGCTATCATTCTCGTATTGCTACTGGGCCTCTCTCCTTATCCATGCATCTTCATTTCTGGCTCTTCAGCTCAATTCCCTGGTTCCCCAAGTCCTTTGAATTCTAAACATTTTCCATACTCTAACACACTTGGCTTAGCTTCTCCACACCTCCAGGTAAACCATGAGCTCACTCTGGTCTTCCCATTGTTTCTGTTACCCTTTGGCACAAACAATGTCAGAGGTAAATACAGTGGAACCTCAAAAATCGAACTGCTCCCAACACAACCAATTATGTAAGTGTATTTTTGTAAGTGCTTTTATAAGTGTATTTTTAAGGGTCTGAAATGGACTAATCTAATTTACATTATTCCTAATGGGAATAAATTCATTCGGTAAAGGCACTCGAACAGACTTCTGGACCGAAGAAAGTTCGATATTTGAGGTTCCACTGTACAGCTAAACACGTTATCAAAGTTGTTGAATGTGTGACTTGAGGAGAAAACAGAGAAAGGGTCATGCATAGTGTTTAGATAATAAGGCACAAAACCTTCTCCTGATATAAAAGTATGCAAGAAGAAAGGAGAGCCTTCACAACAGTGTATTTGAAGTGCTGGATGGATTGAAATCTTTAAAAACCACAATCAGCCTTAAACATTAGTAGCAAGAGTGCATCACTTGATCACATTACACAAATGATTTCTGACCAGGTGCTGAATGATAAGACAGAGCTACGCTAGAAGCAAATGCATCAAGAGCTTAGAAAAATTTGCACCTTGTCTTAAGGAAGCTTTATCTTGCTTCTCTGTGCAGACAACTTCAAGTACAAAAGCAAAACAAAACCTATTGGCCTCATAGTTGGCAGTCTAACAAGGCAGCATGAATAACTAAGGCCATTTGTTGAATGGTTCAACAATTATTTTATTACTGCACTGAAGATGTACCTAACCAGAACATTAAGAGTTCTCCTTATTCTAGATAATTCCTGTATTCATACTCCAGTCTTGCAGTTGAGGGCCCAAGTGTGAAGGTTGTGTGTTTATCACCCAATACAAACCCTCTGATACAGCCATTACACTGAGGAGATATTAAGACATGTGTTATACAGGCTACTGCCTTCATAACACTTGTAATGAAGTGATTTGAATTTGGAAATGCAAAATAAGGTGCTTATAATGTGGAAAAGAGCTCCATAAATGTTAAATAATGTTGGTATTTTGTGGAAGTTTTTTATAAATGATGTCACATCACTAGAAAGGAGCATGGGGAAGATAAGAACCAAGTTTTGGAAGTACAGTGGACCCCCGGTTAACAATATTTTTTCACTCCAGAAGTATGTTCAGGTGCAAGTACTGACCAAATTTGTTCCCATAAGAAATATTGTGAAGTAGATTAGTCCATTTCAGACCCCCAAACATACACGTACAAATGCACTTACATAAATACACTTACATAATTGGTCGCATTCGGAGGTAATCGTTATGCGGGGGTCCACTGTACTGAGCATGGTGTCCCTCACTGCAAACTTTATCTCTCCTGAACCAGTCTACTAACAAGTTTAAATACTTAACACAAAATGCCTTGACCCTTCCAGAAACCAAACAAAATACTGACCTCAGCACAAGTACAGGCAGGCCCCGCTTTACAGTGTTTTGCTAATACAGCGGTTTTCAACTGTCCATTCTCAATTTATTCAGACTTCCTACAATAAATACATTCACAACTCACTATAAGCTAAAACCAAAAATATTTTAAAGTAATGTGTATAATGTATATGCATTTTTTAGGCCTAGCTATATAGCTCACTTAATATATGATAGTGTAAACATGTTATCAGGCTTTGATATGTGTTTAAAAGTGAAATAAGACTATGATTCACTTTACGGCGATTTTCACTTTACAGCAGTAGCCCGGAACTTAACCTGCTGTATAAGATGGAAGACATGGGAAGTCCAGCAGCTACCATGAGAAAGGTGAAAGCTCTGAGAGCTCAGGTGATAAAAAAAAAGAAAGCACCTATTCCATTACCTGATGAATGCAGACCTCTTGGTGCCCTAATTGCCATTTTCTCGTCTCATCAGTGAGATCCTCTGTGAGCATGGAAGATATTTAAGGTCTGCTCTATTCTCTTTGTATTGGGCAAAAAAATTTATTAAGATTGTGACTTGTTCCTGGATATATATCATCTTTTGCAGTGGCAGGTTTCTCTGTGAAAATCCCAATCAATCTCTGGTAGAGTTAGAAAGCATTATTTACTGGGAAAGCAGCTTCTGTAGAATAATGAGTGGCCGATTCTAGATATTTCTGGGATAATTACTGAGTATACCAGGAAAAGTGTACGGTAGGGTTATAATTGAAAGAATTAGAGATAAGACAGAATGTAGGATTGCGGATGAGCAAGGAGGTTTCAGAGTGGGTAGGGGATGTGTAGATCAGGTGTTTACATTGAAGCATATATGTGAACAGTATTTAGATAAAGATAGGGAAGTTTTTATTGCATTTATGGATTTAGAAAAGGCATATGATAGAGTGGATAGAGGAGCAATGTGGCAGATGTTGCAAGTATATGGAATAGGTGGTAAGTTATTAAATGCTGTAAAGAGTTTTTATGAGGATAGTGAGGCTCAGGTTAGGGTGTGTAGAAGAGAGGGAGACTACTTCCCGGTAAAAGTAGGTCTTAGACAGGGATGTGTAATGTCACCATGGTTGTTTAATATATTTATAGATGGGGTTGTAAAGGAAGTAAATGCTAGGGTGTTCGGGAGAGGGGTGGGATTAAATTTTGGGGAATCAAATTCAAAATGGGAATTGACACAGTTACTTTTTGCTGATGATACTGTGCTTATGGGAGATTCTAAAGAAAAATTGCAAAGGTTAGTGGATGAGTTTGGGAATGTGTGTAAAGGTAGAAAGTTGAAAGTGAACATAGAAAAGAGTAAGGTGATGAGGGTGTCAAATGATTTAGATAAAGAAAAATTGGATATCAAATTGGGGAGGAGGAGTATGGAAGAAGTGAATGTTTTCAGATACTTGGGAGTTGACGTGTCGGCGGATGGATTTATGAAGGATGAGGTTAATCATAGAATTGATGAGGGAAAAAAGGTGAGTGGTGCATTGAGGTATATGTGGAGTCAAAAAACGTTATCTATGGAGGCAAAGAAGGGAATGTATGAAAGTATAGTAGTACCAACACTCTTATATGGGTGTGAAGCTTGGGTGGTAAATGCAGCAGCGAGGAGACGGTTGGAGGCAGTGGAGATGTCCTGTTTAAGGGCAATGTGTGGTGTAAATATTATGCAGAAAATTCGGAGTGTGGAAATTAGGAGAAGGTGTGGAGTTAATAAAAGTATTAGTCAGAGGGCAGAAGAGGGGTTGTTGAGGTGGTTTGGTCATTTAGAGAGAATGGATCAAAGTAGAATGACATGGAAAGCATATAAATCTATAGGGGAAGGAAGGCGGGGTAGGGGTCGTCCTCGAAAGGGTTGGAGAGAGGGGGTAAAGGAGGTTTTGTGGGCAAGGGGCTTGGACTTCCAGCAAGCGTGCGTGAGCGTGTTAGATAGGAGTGAATGGAGACGAATGGTACTTGGGACCTGACGATCTGTTGGAGTGTGAGCAGGGTAATATTTAGTGAAGGGATTCAGGGAAACCGGTTATTTTCATATAGTCGGACTTGAGTCCTGGAAATGGGAAGTACAATGCCTGCACTTTAAAGGAGGGGTTTGGGATATTGGCAGTTTGGAGGGATATGTTGTGTATCTTTATATGTGTATGCTTCTAGACTGTTGTATTCTGAGCACCTCTGCAAAAACAGTGATAATGTGCGAGTGTGGTGAAAGTGTTGAATGATGATGAAAGTATTTTCTTTTTGGGGATTTTCTTTCTTTTTTTTTGGGTCACTCTGCCTCGGTGGGAGACGGCCGACTTGTTGAAAAAAAAAAAAAAAAAAAAAAAAATACTGAATGGCTGTTGTAGTCTGTCACTGATACCAATGGTACAAGAAAGAGGAAGATTATCTACCACTCCACAAGTGGCTAGCCACTTTCTAATGCTTGCCCCTGTCCTAGCATGTTTATTCCCACTACAGCATTCCTATGGTTTCTGTGATGTGCACTGAAGGTGGATTTGTGTTGTATATACTGTTTGTTATAATATATGTTTATTTTCCTCAAAGAGAGGTTCTTTGGCCTTCCTTGAAGATCAAACCTAAGTTTATTAATAATAGTAATGACCACCTGTTTAGTGCTGTTTGAGAGTTTATGAGGCCTTAGGGTGGTTATATAGTAATTTTGTGTAAAAGTGACCAATGTTTTTACCCCTAGACCAGTGTTTAACCCCCCCTAAGGTCTCACAACTTCATAACACGTATGCACTGATCAAGACAAGTGGCTTCTTCAGCCCTACAGAGATAACTAAGAAACAAGAATATATATAGCAATGCTTTCCAGTAAGAAGTGGAGAACAGCATGATGTTCAATGGTGATAAGTTCCAACTGCTTAGGCATGGAAAGAATGAAGAACTCAAAAGGAACACTGCATAAAAACTCAAGAGGTCTGTCAAACAGAATGAAAGAAACACGTGAAAGACTTGGAAATAATTACATCAGCTGACCTTTCTTTCAAAGAACACAATAAGACAAAGGTCACGACAGCCAGGAGGATGATGGAGTGGGTAATGAGAACCTTCAAAACAAGGAAAATAATGCCAATGGTGACACTTTTCAAAATGCTAGTGTTTCCTCATTTGGAATATTGTTCAATGTTGATGGCCCCATTCAGGGCAGGAGAAATATCAGAGCTGGAATAGATACAGAGATTGTTTACAGTCCACATAGAGCCAGTAAAGCATCTGAATTTGGGAATGCCTTAAAGTCTTAAGTATGTACTCACTGGAGCAGAGGAGAAAGAGAGATACATGATAATATATACCTGGAAAGTACTTGAGGGCCTGGTCTCAAATCTGTACACTGCCCTAATAATATACTGGAGTGAAAGATATGGGAGGAAGTGCAAAACAAACCCAGCAGAGCAAGGGTGCAATGGGCACAATAAGGAAAAGCTGTATCAACATCTGTGGCCCCAGATTATTCGACATCTTACCAGAAGATATCAGAAACTGCTGAAAGAAGTGTAGAAATTCTTCAAGAGAAAGCTAGTCAAGTATCTTCACCAGATGCCAGATCAACTTGGTTACTACTACTGCCCCTACTACTACTACTACCCCTACTACTACTACCCCTACTACTACCCCTACTACTACTACCCCTACTACTACTACTACCCCTACTACTACTACTACTACTACCCCTACTACTACTACCCCTACTACTACTACTACTACCCCTACTATTACTACTACCACCAATACTACTACTACTTTCTGACAACCTGTCACCTAACTCTCACCATTATATATATTCATTTCTTAGTCATCTCTGTATTAGGACTGGAGAGGCCATTTGTGGCAAAACTTTTCTTGAGCAGTGCATGTGTGTCTTTTACTTTCAATATATTAAGAAAAAGTGTAAATTTTATGGAAATTACTTAAAGTATTTACATTTCCATCTCAATAATAATCAGTGCCACAGATATTTTATAAAGAAGAATTATACAACTCTTACTATAGCATACCCAGTATATAATATGTCAGGAGAGTATCTAGCAAAGCTCTTATACAGAGGCAATTCTCCTAGTTTCCACCCAAGGAGGAAGAGGTTCAGTTTCATGGCCAGGATTGGTTACCATGATACAGTATTTCAGAGTTGGTATGCATAGTCCTTGTCACTCTCTTGTTATGTCTCTTAACATTATTATACTTTTGTTGCCTAAAGTAAGATGTAGCATAAGCAAATGATAAGACTGCTTAAATATTTAGATATACTGTACATACTAGAATATCTTCAAACAAAAATATAAGCCATCGGATAATTATGATTTATAACTATCACAATCGACATTATAGATCACAAAATTCTTGAAAAGATTCCTTTGAAAATATAATGATGCAAATTAGGCAGCAACATCAAAAAATTTATCCACCATGTTCGATACATCTGCTGGAGAGTACTTGATGTACTTTTCTGTGTTCTTTGTGAATGCAACATTGACATATCTGGGAAAGAAAAGAAATTTTATGTTTATTGTTTGGCTTCTTCTGAGTTGAAAATATTAAGATATTTAAAACTAGTTACTAACAACATTGCCTTTAACCCATGCACTGTACAGACTCTCTCCAATTTAAAAATATAGTCCAAAATATAGTTCAAAACAAACAATTTAGACATTCATCACACTAAAACATATCCTCTGTTCATTATTAACCCTCTGACTGTCGCAGGCCCCTTCCTGAAACTGTCATTCTATGTCGATAAATTTTTGGAAAAAAAAAAATTATTTTTTTCTTAGGAAATGATAGAGAATCTTTTCCCAATGGTAATGACACCAAAAGTACGAAATTTGGTCGAAAACTCACGGAATGACGCTCCCGCGAAGTTAGCAGTCTCGGCGACATATACACATCGGCGATTTCGCCGACTTTGAGCCCTGTTTTTGGCCAATTCCATTGTCCCAGTTGACCAAACTCATAGCTATTTCTTTAGAACTCCAGTTTTTCTATCAGTTGAGTACAAAAAACCGCCCATTTACCGATTTGAACTACCCAATAAAGTGGTCAAAAATTGGCAATTTTGGCCAGTTTCACGCAAATTAAAAAAGATGCCAATTTCAAAATAGGGTCCAGAATAAACAATGTAGACATTCTTGGCACTAAAATAACATATCCTCTGTTCATTAGTCACGTCTCTAGGCACCTCTTATATTACTATTGCTTTCTATTTTGATTTTTTATTCGTACAAAAAAATACAAAATTTACTGTTATGCAGACTACTGCATTATTGTATAAATGGTATAAATATCAGTGCACTAGTGAAAGAATATTAGACTCCCCAGTTGAAGTGTATTGGATGTGTGGTATGATTTGCTTACTCCTTAACATTGGTAAAAATTGAACAATTTCGCTACTTTGAGCTCAATTTTAAGGTCGTTTTCATCGTGAAAGTAATGAAAATCATCTCTATTTCTGTAATATGTTTTCCATTTTATCACCTGAGACAATGAAAATGAGAATACAACAATAAATACTATACAAAAATTACACCTCAAATTCAGCATTTTAATCCAAAAAAACATTTTTTTTTCTCATTATGCACTGCATGCTGCAGGATTTTTTTTATGTGGTGCACACTGACCACACAGACCCATTCTTTCACATGTGGGCCAACCAGCTTTCTCCCGCTTGATTTGAAGCCACTAGAATTTACACGTATAAATACGTCAGAAACAGTGGCGCGTAAGACGTATATACACGACCGAAACAGTCAAAGGGTTAATGTCCCCCAGGCCTCTCCTATATTACACTTACCTTCCATTTTGAATTTTTAATCACATAGAAAATTTACTCTATTTCTTGGATGATAAAATATAACCAGGAATGATTGGTCATGGTTTGTGGCATCTCAATAATTGACTCAAACCCATTAAAAACTCATAAAACAGACTAGGGGTTGTAGGGAAACCTTACCCATCCTCAGGAATATTGAGCAAAAATCAAATATTTATGCTACTTTGAACCCAATATCAAGCTACTTTGATTCCTGAAATCAATCAAAATCATTGCTATTTCAGTAGTATGTCTTAGGTAGTAGGTTGGTAAACAGCAACTGCCTAGGGAGGTACTACCGTCCTGCCAAGTGAGTGTACAACGAAAACCTGTAATTGTTTTACATGATGGTAGGATTGCTGGTGTCTTTTGTCTGTCTCATAAACATGCAAGATTTCAGGTATGTCTTGCTACTTCTACTTGCACTTAGGTCACACTACACATACATGTACAAGCATATATATACACACCCCTCTGGGTATTCTTCTATTTTCTTTCTAGTTTTTGGTCTTGTTTATTTCCTCTTATCTCCATGGGGAAGTGGAACAGAATTCTTCCTCCGTAAGCCATGCGTGTTGTAAGACGCGACTAAAATGCCGGGAGCAAGGGGCTAGTAACCCCTTCTCCTGTATAAATTACTAAATTTAAAAGAGAAACTTTTGTTTTTCTTTTTGGGCCACCCTGCCTTGGTGGGATACGGCTGGTGTGTTGAAAGAAAAAAGATTCAGTAGTATGTATTTTATTCTATCAAACGATAGAATAAAATACACCTCAAATTCGGTATTTTTACAATACATACACACACAGTCACAGTTCTGTATTCCCCATCAAGCACAGTGTTGGGCAAGATTTTTTTATGCTGTGCACACTCACTGCACAGATCTATTCTCTCATATCTAGGCCAAAATTTACCTCTCACAGCATATCAGAGTGAGATAGGTTCATAATGTAGAACTATGTGAGAAACCCTGGCCTCAATGACATAGTTCTACATACTGAGTACTGAACTTTATGTATAACTTCACTGTTAACAAAACATCTGAACTTAGATATAAAATATTAAAATTTAGACATGCACCTTCAATTATGGTATAAGTGACTATGGAAAAACAGCTTTTGAGTTCCAAACACTGGGGTAACAAACAATTTCCATAAATGCATTAAGGTTGTTACTGGAGGACCTGGTGTAATTATAACTGCAGCCACACTAGTTTGGGCAGTTTCCAGTATGGAAATGCTCTAGCCAGTGTGACTTGTGGCAAACTGAACACCATAATCTGCCCCTTTTCCTCCCCTCATATAGATGGCTACCCACAGTGATATGAACCAGGAAAAGTGCCTTGAAAAATGAAGTGCTGGTGTTGGTGACAGGATGGATTTTGAGGATCATTCCACATGGTTAAGTAGTTTTAACCTTAAGATACACTGAATACATCAAACTTTATGAATGCTATTTACAACAAGGACATTATGTGAACAATAGCATACCAATGAGGTACACTGTAGTGGTACTTGTATTTCACTTAGCATTATTATTATTATTATTATGGGATAAAAGAGAGTGCAAAAATTATAGGGGGATAAGTCTGCTGAGTATACCTGGTAAAGTGTATGGTAGAATTATTATTGAAAGAATTAAGAGTAAGACGGAGAATAGGATAGCAGATGAACAAGGAGGCTTTAGGAAAGGTAGGGTCCTAACACAATTATACTACTATGTACTACACTGTAGTGGTACTTGTATTTCACTTAGCATTATTATTATTATTATTATGGGAAGTGCCTGGGGAATGAAAGGCAATCACATTAAATCCAAGGAAAGGGAGAACAAATCTAATTTCTTGGATCAAGAGCTATTTATTGGCATTTTCCTTTTAAGGAAACTCTTTTCTTTTAAATTCATCAAAAACAATTCCATGTGGGTCCCAGCCACAGATGACAATGCCTTCAACTGCTGCACCTCATTTGACACCTATACAAGCCTCCATCTTCCTGCTTATGCCTTAGATTCATCAAGATTAATGTGATGAATATTTTCTTAACATTTTTTCATTACTTATGAGATTATTAAATTTATAGTAAACACTGAGCTTTCATTTGTGATAATACAGATGAAAATATGCATAAAATAACTTAACAGCACTACATTCATTGCTGAGAACTATCGGATTTCACATGCTAAATAAAAGGTAATTTTGACTTATTTTATTTGGTAGCAATGGATTTTTTATGTTCGGTATCTGCAAATCTGGTTCCTCAACAACCAACATGTTATCAACCATTCAGTAATAATTTAGATAAAGCTAAAATAGTTTCAATTAGTAGAGAGGCTTATCATCACACTTACTTGTCATAAAATGCTTGGTACTTTGGAAGGATGTACTCCATATTGTCTCTCTTTAGGCTCTCTCGTAGTTCTCGATCAGGAATGGAGTAACTACGCTGGACTTTTGACATCTCTTCCATTTCTTTGTTGAAGCCCTATAAGTTTTGTGGATATGATTGTGATATTCAGAAAATCTATTACATTATTTAGGAAAGAATGTGACAGGTGTCATTTTTTGAACCTAGAGTAAAACTGCATGCTATTACTTTAAACCATATGGTATTCTGTTTCTTACATTACAGTATCAGTATCTGTGGATGCCTTCAATAACAAACTAAAAAAACACTACTCCTGTCACTCTCACATCTCACCATATATTCAGGTCATCTTCAATTCCCATTTTCACTTACATACTACAGTGATTGCTGTTTTATCCTAATGAGGAATGCAGGTGTTCTGGATAACTGAAAATGTTGGTCAACCATATCAGAATTCTGATAACTTTTTATTCACAGGAAGAGGAGTGAAGAGACACTGCAGTTTGCTGAAGCATTTTCTGTATGTCTTTATGTACTATGGTCACATAAACTACCATATATAGCTAAAATATATTTTTTTATTTACCTTAGCTAGTTCCATCACATTAGCCTGATATCCTGACTTTCTTTGTACTGTAATACTTTGAGTTCATAACATATATATATCCCACTATTCATTATACTGTATACTTTTCTATTTAGTACTTCAAATAAGCTACTACAGTACCAGCATATATTGCTTTATTAAACCTGTACAAACTCATAAATGAAGAAATGTCAAATTTATCAATGTCAAATTTAGTCATATGCATATGACTAAAATCTTGTAAAAACATGTATTCTTTCACATAAAATAACTGATGGTTTATAATGCACCTCTAGCAAGACAGTGATGGAGTGAGTGATGGTGAAAGTGTTTCTTCTTTTTTGGATCACCCTGCTTCAGTGGGAGATCACCAGTTTGTTGAAAAAAAAAAAAATTTAACGACACTCATGAGATCAGAAATCCCAACCATGTATTTACAGTACATTACGTGTATTACATAACTGTATACACATCATTACATAACTGTATATAAATCTGTACATATCTGTATTCACATCTTAATGTAACTGTATACACATCTTTATGTAAGTGTACATACATCTTAACATAGATGTAGATGCATCTTTACAGCTATCAACAATATACTCACTGCAAATTTGTCTTTGACAAGCTGCCTTTCTTTGTCACGGAGTTTCCCAGCTTGAATGACTGACAGTGGGACATCCTCATGGTTCACCAGGTAATGCAGAACACGACTCCAACTGTTTTATATTTAAGAAGTATTACATAAGAATTTATTTACGCATTCAACTACTAAAGGCTAGTTTCCTATCTATATTTTGTATTGTTATCTTGAATTGTACTTTTTTAATAGGTAAGATATTTTATTTTGAACACTACACCCACTGAAAGAAACAGATTTTTATAAAGCTCTTCGCCTGAATCTATTGAATCTACAGTCTAGCATGGACCTAATTATATACACAGAGAAGTGCTGTGCATAATCATGGGCTTTCTGCATGCACAACCAAATGTCACCTATCTCTGTACTAACATTGTATTATGTGGAAATAAATCTTTGACTCTGACTTCGAATGGATCACCAGACCACAAAGATTTATACAGATGCCATCAATAGCACAGGAAGACTTCATTTGGCAAGATAAAAACATAAAAAAAAGGAAGGACATTTCTGGTTGGAATGAATTGGTTGATGCCCACAAGCTAGGACATGCAGCTCATGGCAGCCCAAGAGTCAGACCTATGGCAGAACAGGTTAGGGCCCATATCAGTATAAAGGTGAGAGGGAGTAACAGACCTAGATGACCATTCAGTGAGCCAACAGACTAGGCCAAATCATTCTCTAAATCCTAACATCGGTAGTTCTCCACAGGTATCACTGGGTGACTTACGAAATTGTAATGACACGATTGCAAGCAAACCATACCACGGGCGGGGTTAGAACCCGCATTTGTGGTCACAGTGGTGCCTATGCTAACCTTAATATGGTGTATAAATATACCTAGTTGGATGAATCTTATTGTGACTAGCTGGCCCGGTGGCTAACGTGACGGTCTGGAGTTTTAATACTCTCTGATCGCGGATTCTAACCCCGCCCGTGGTATGGTTTGTATCACTGGGTTCTTGGTTCATACACTTGATTACAAAAAATTACTTGTGGTTACATATTTTTTTCATGTGAGTGTAGTGAACATTTTTCTGGTTAGTAGGAATATCAGCTTAAGCCAATCCCTAACTTAAGATGCAACGCTCTGTTCACTGCCCAGAAGAGAGCTTTATTTACACTGAACCTGGTGTGTCTATTTAGCAATTCGGCTTTTTACAACTGTCCACATTACAGGTCAGGAGTTTCCTATCCCAGTGCCAATGCCCTTTAAGGTTCCTCCTTAAGGTCTTCAAATACCACCTTAACTTTACTGGATATTGGTGATAGGATTCCTATTAAATAATATATGCTAAACCTTTATGGGTCATGCAGCAGGATTCCTATAAGTGGTTTGTGACACCTGAACACAGAAAAAACAAATTTTGAAGAATATCACAAAATTTCCTGTGAAAGGTTCAATGAATCATGATTTCTCCCACAATACCTTCCCTTATCAGTTGTTCCTCATAAGACTATGCCAGCTATTTTCTGGGGTCTGTAGTCAGCAACAGACAGCAATAGCAATGCAGTTGCACAGATACACAATGTAAGGTAAACAAATAATTTACTCAGCAAAAAGTTACAGTAGTCTATTTACTGGTGCAATAGGTCTACCAACATGTCCTTATTCCAATAAATAGCCAGTTCATGGAACCCTTCACAAATTTTTTTTTTCATAATTTAAAATGCAGTACTTTAATACATTTACCTCTGAGAATATAATCTTTTTTGCTCCATTATCTGATCATTATACAATTTGTCACACTGTGGTTCAACCAAAGCAACTAAATTCAGCAATTCTGAACTGTGCAGGGTCTTGAGTATGTAGTTGTAATTGTTGAGTCGGAATATTGCTTTCAGAGTGGCATCACTATATGCTTCACTGCGGCTGACCAGCGCCAAACCCAAGTTTACCAGTACTCTTTCTGGAAAAAAAAATAAAAATAGAAGAATAAGTAAACTAAACTGAATTAAGGTTAAATATGTAACTGATAAATACTGTATTTCCCATCATATAAGGCATACGACAAAAGTATCATAACGGTAAATCAGCAATCATATTCAAGGGCTAATTACCCTTTTACTTTATGCTAAAGCACAGTCCAAAGCCTACCCTTGAACTTGAGCTTATAAGGTATGGGGTGATTTTCCAAGATTTTTTGTAGGTAAAAAGGCGTGCCTTATATTTCCGAAAATACAGTAATTAAGATTAAGATTCTTTATTTCAGCATGATACAATGTTTGTACAGAGGTTTTGATAACAAAAAGTTCTATAAAGGAGAGCAAACTTATCAAGACTGTTTATACTAGGTAAGTAATATAAAAAAAATGGTTGGATATTTTTTAGTAATACCAGCCATCTCCCACCAAAAAAAAACAAAAAAAAAACCCATTCAGTCAATAACTGTCTTGTCAGACATGTGCAGATATCACAAGTCAAATGACTTTACAAATTGCAACACCCCTGCCCCCTCCTTCAGAGTGCAGGCACTGTACCTCCCACCAACCCTAATTCAGAGTGCAGGCACTGTACCTCCCGCCAACCCTCCTTCAGAGTGCAGATACTGTACCTCCCACCAACCCTCTTTCAGAGTGCAGGCACTGTACCTCCCACCAACCCTCCTTCAGTGTGTAGGCACTGTACCTCCCACCAACCCTCCTTCAGAGTGCAGATACTGTACCTCCCACCAACCCTCCTTCAGAGTGCAGGCACTGTACCTCCCACCAACCCTCCTTCAGAGTGCAGGCACTGTACCTCCCACCAACCCTCCTTCAGTGTGTAGGCACTGTACCTCCCACCAACCCTCCTTCAGAGTGCAGGCACTGTACCTCCCACCAACCCTCCTTCAGTGTGTAGGCACTGTACCTCCCAGTTCCAAGACTCAAAGTTCAAGTAATTGGTTAGATATTATAACCACTAAAAATACTGATGATTTTTTTTACACATCAGCCATTTCCCACTGAGGTAGGGTGAACCAAAAAGAAAGAAAAACCCATAAAGAAAGAAAAACTTTCATAATCATTCAACACTTTCATCATAACTCATACATAATCACTGTCTTTACAGAGGTGCTCAGATATGACAGTTTAGATGTCCCTCCAAACTGCCAATATCCCAAACCTCTCCTTTAAAGTGCAGGCAATGTACTTCCCATTTCCAGGACTCAAGTCTGGCTAACCAGTTTCCCTGAATCCCTTCACAAAATATTACCCTGCTCACACTCCAACAGCTCGTCAGGTCCCAAAAACCAGTTGTCTCCAGTCATTCCTATCTAACATGCTCACGCACGCTTGCTGGAAGTCCAAGCCCCTCGCCCACAAAACCTCCTTTACTCCCTCCCTCCAACCTTTTTGGGGATGGCCCCTACCCTGCCTTCCTTACCCTACAGATTTTTTTTTTTTAACAAGTTGGCCGTCTCCCACCGAGGCAGGGTAACCCAAAAAGAAAATACTATTACTTATTACCAAACCTCTTTGTACACATAGCTCAATTAAAGGCTCCCCATTTTCATTTACCCATGACACCCCAAATTTACCTACTACTCCTTCCACAACATTTTTACCCACTTTAGCATTAAAATCCCCAACCACAAGTACTCTCACACTTGGTTCAAAACTCCCCACGCATTCACTCAATATTTCCCAAAATCTCTCTCTCTCTCCTCTATACTTCTCTCTTCCCCAGGTGCATATATGCTTACTATAACCCACTTCTCACATCCAACCTTTATTTTACTTCACATACTCGAATTAATACACTTATAGTCCCTCTTTTCCTGCCATAGCTTATCCTTCAACATTATTGCTACTCCTTCTTTAACTCTAACTCTATTAGAAACCCCTGACCTAATCCCATTTATTCCTCTCCACTGAAACTCACCCACCCCCTTCAGCTTTGTTTCACTTAAAGCCAGGACATCCAGCTTCTTGTCATTCATAACATCCACAATCATCTCTATCTTATCATTCGCACAACATCCACGCACATTCAGACTTCCCACTTTGACAATTTTCTTCTTATTCTTTTTAGTAATTATTACAGGAAAAAGCATTACTAGCCCATTGTTCCCGGCATTTTAGTTGACTTTTACAACACGCATGGCTTATGGAGGAAAGATTCTTATTCCACTTCCCCATGGATATAAAAGGAAAAGTAATTAGAACAAGAACTAAAATAAAATCAAAGAAAACTCAGATGAGTGTGTATAAATAAATGTGTACTTGTATGTTTAGTGTGACCTAAGTGTAAGAAGAAGTAGCAAGACATACCTGTAATCTTGCATATTTATGAGACAGACAAAAGACACCAGCAATCCTACCATCATGTAAAACAATTACAGGCTTTCGTTTTACACTCACTTGGCAGGACGGTAGTACCTCCCTGGGTGGTTGCTGACTACCAACATACTACTACTACAGATTTATATGCTCTCCAAATCATTCTTTGTTCCATTATCTCTAAATGACCAAACCATCTCAACAGCCCCTCTCAACCCTCTGACTAATACTTATAGTAACTCCACACCTCCTCCTAATTTCCACACTATGAATTCTCTGCATAATACATATTTACACCACACATTGCCCTTATACAAGACATCACTGCCTCCAGCCACCTCCTCCTAATAAGTGTGTTGGTACTGCTATACTCACATACATTCCCTTCTCTGCCTCCATGGATAATGTTTGTTTGTCTCCACAGATACCTCAACACACCACTCACCTTTTTTCCTCCATCAATTCTATGGTTAACCTCATCCTTCATAAACTCATCCGCTGACAAATCAACTACCAATTATCTGAAAACATTCACTTTTTCTATACTCCCTCCCTCCAATGTGATATCCAATTTTTCTCTATCTAAATTGTTTGATTCCCTTATTATCTTGCTCTTATCTATGTTCACTTTCAACTTTCTACCTTTACACACCCTGCTGGTATTAAAGGAGGGGTTTGGCATATTGGCAGTTTGGAGGGATATGTTGTGTATCTTTATGCGTATATGCTTCTAAACTGTTGTATTCTGAGCACCTCTGCAAAAGCAGTGATAATGTGTGAGTGTGGTGAAAGTGTTGAATGATGATGAAAGTATTTTCTTTTTGGGGATTTTCTTTCTTTTTTTTGGGTCACCCTGCCTCGGTGGGAGACGACCGACTTGTTGAAAAAAAAAAAAAAAAAAATGGGTGACAGAGACTGAATGTTTAAATAAATGTGTAAAGGCCAATATTTGCTACAATATGCAGATGCTGTTTTAACTTACATTTACTGCAAACAGTTTCAGGTGTTTATTTCCTCAACCAGACCTCTGAATATATCCATATGCCACAGAGAGAGAGAGAAACTAGAGTAATTCCTCCATTTATGCAGGTATGCTATATGCAAATTCACTTTTGTGTCTGGAGTTTACCTGGAGTTTACCTGGAGAGAGTTTCGGGGGTCAACGCCCCCGCGGCCCGGTCTGTGACCAGGCCTCCTGGTGGATCAGCGCCTGATCAACCAGGCTGTTGCTGCTGGCTGCACGCAAACCAACGTACGAGCCACAGCCCGGCTGATCAGGAACTGCCTTTAGGTGCTTGTCCAGTGCCAGCTTGAAGACTGCCAGGGGTCTGTTGGTAATCCCCCTTATGTGTGCTGGGAGGCAGTTGAACAGTCTCGGTCCCCTGACACTTATTGTATGGTCTCTTAACGTGCTAGTGACACCCCTGCTTTTCATTGGGGGGATGGTGCATCGTCTGCCAAGTCTTTTGCTTTCGTAGTGAGTGATTATTTACTGTGAGAAAAAATGTACACTAGAGTATGTGATCAGTGTGGTTCACAAAATGTAATGAAGATTTCTGTAATGAAAAATTAAGTACTGGTGACCTGATTAATTAAGAGTACAACAGCTGATAGGGGACAGATTGCAACTACAGTGAAACCTCAGATTAATAGACCCCCAATTAATGTATTTTGGAAACTACAGGTAACAAAAATTGGCTGGACAAATGTTGGAATCATTAGACAAAATGAAAAAAAGTCCATAGATTCTGGATTTTGTTCAGGGTGACCCAAAAAAGAAATACTTTCATCACCACTCACTCCATCACTGTCATGCCAGA
Source organism: Cherax quadricarinatus (assembly GCF_038502225.1). Taxonomy (NCBI): domain Eukaryota; kingdom Metazoa; phylum Arthropoda; class Malacostraca; order Decapoda; family Parastacidae; genus Cherax; species Cherax quadricarinatus. The sequence goes on from NC_091304.1 coordinate 48,748,510, forward strand.
GGCAGGCCAATACTACAGTTTAAAAACTGCAACGTATCTCCACCCCTCCTTCAGAGTGCAGGCACTATACTTCCCACCTCTAGGACTCAAGTCCAGCTAACTGGCTTTCCTTAATCCCTTCATAAATGTTACTTTGCTCACCAGGATGACAGATATCTGCGTTAAAAAAAATATTTAGTATGTCAGTATTATATGTTCTGAAATTAAGTATAAAAAACAGTGAGAAATTTTTCTTTATCATTCCTGGAAGGAAATATTTTGTTAACAGATATGAATTTCAAGATTATTAGTAATAAAATTAAAAAAAAAAAAAAAAAAAACAAGAACTTACTTATGTAAGCTCCAAGAAGTGCTTTAGCTGTGAGAGACAGATCTATGCCTCGAGGTAAATTGGACAGAGACGCACTTAATATTGGGTCCCGTTGAAGCATTGGTGACAGTGTGACAGCATACTCCAGAAGCTGTTCAGTGAAGATGAGAGCATTGCTGGTGACTTCATGTACAGTCCCATCTTTAGGCAAGGCACGCTCTCCATCACTCTTCACACTCTCTACAAAGCCCTCCAAAGCTCTGACACACTGAATGGGAAAAATTAAATGAGCGAGATGGAGACAATTTTCTTGGCAGCCTGGGAGGAATAATTATATTAATTATGGAGATCCATTAAGTCTCCAGCTGGTAGTTTCTGCAAGCAACTAGAGATCATAGGTTCTCAATTCTACTGATGTAAGATTACCATAGAAATCATTTTGGAAAGCAAGAAAAAATCACACAGACACACATCTGGGATTATGTATAATTGGGAAACAAGATGCAAAACAACCACAGGGGAGTTGAATGATGGCTCAAAAATTTTCATGTTGCAATCAACACATCTTCAGGAGCTTGCAATGTTGCAGAAATAGAGTAGGATATCCAGGTAGATTCATTCAGGGAAATGAATGGCTCTAGCTAGAGCCATTCCCCTAAACAAATCCACTTGGCCTTCCTACTCATTTCTGCAAAAATGTGTTGATTGGAACACAAAAAGCCTAAAACTTTCATTTAACTCTCCCTGTGGTTGTTTTGCAGCATCTGAGATATGTTTAAGTTCTTCTATGTTAAGTCATGCTAAAAGCTGTTACAGTGCAGACTTTGTGACATGGCACAGTGATGTGCTGCAGAATCGAGCAATTGCTCTTCTATGTGATGTGGTATAATAAAACTGGTTCACTGTCTTTGCAATGGTGGATTCCTTTTATTTATTTATTAGACCTTTTATATTTTCCTTATTTTTTTTCAACAAACCAGCCGTATCCCACGGAGGCAGGGTGGCCCAAAAAGAAAAACAAAAGTTTCTCTTTTTCAATTTAGTAATTTATATAGGAGAAGGGGTTACTAGCCCCTTGCTCCCGGCATTTTAGTCACCTCTTACAACACGCATGGCTTACGGAGGAAGAATTCTGTTCCACTTCCCCATGGAGATAAGAGAAAATAAACAAGAACAAGAGCTAGAAAGAAAATAAAAGAAAATCCAGAGGGGTGTGTATATATATGCTTGTACATGTATGTGTAGTGTGACCTAAGCGTAAGCAGAAGTTGCAAGACGTACCTGAAATCTTGCATGTTTATGAGTCAGAAAAGAGACACCAGCAATCCTACCATCATGTAAAACAATTACAGGTTTCCATTTTACACTCACTTGGCAGGACGGTAGTACCTCCCTGGGTGGTTGCTGTCTACCAACCTACTACCTAGGATTTTCCTTATTATTACCAATATTAACCATAAGGTGAATAGAACTCCACAAAAAATTAAAGACTGGGCTTAAGTAGTATGTTAATTTCGTACATAAATGCTCAGGGGTCATGACAAGCAACTGTTTTAAAAATAAACAGATACATCATTTACCAGAATAAAACCACAGACATGCCTTGTATAAAGTGTGAATTTTTAAATCTAACTGGTAGGGAGTTTTTTAAGATAACTATCAAAGAGATGCATCTCATAACTGGGCCACAATTACCACAACATGCTGAAATCTTCCATTATATCCAGTAAAAATATTTATTATAAACTAGAGTAACTGATGAAGAACTCTACCAGAGCAAAGCAAATTAATCACTACACCAACCAATAATGTCAAAAGGGGTAAAAGCACTCTATAGATGCTCCTTGACTTTCGTTGGGGTTATGTTCCAATGAACTCATTGTAAGTTGAAAATATCATAAGTCAAATATGAATACGATTATGATAAATGAATAAATAACTACTGTCACTGAATAAGTAAATATACAAATAATTACTGTAACTGACTAAATGCCAATATTGAAAAGTAAATAAATAAATGCAGGTTTATCCTATCAATAAATGTGTAGTGTGTGTATCACTATCACACCACTGGAAAGTTAAAATACTTTAAGTTGGGCCATCATAAAGTGAGGAGTGTCTGTACTCTGTTACTGATAAATATTTTACTGTATTTGAATGAAAACCTGAAAAGTACTAATATTTCACTTACAGTCTCCTGTAACATATTGATGATGGCAGCAAACTTTGAGCGTATTGATGTCTGGCAGTTTGTTAGCAAACGATCGTACTCAGGCTGCATGTTTGTGACATGACGTAACATTGCCAAAACTGAGAGTACAGCTTGGTGGTCCCCTCTCCCCACGCTTCTTCGTGCCTGGCTAGCCAGACCCTGGTACAAAAACAAATAAAATGGGGTTGAAAATTACATAACAGTGAATATTACTAATATACATACAGCCTCTCCTCACTTAGCGACGTACTTGTTTACCGACACCTCGGACTTACAACGGGCTGTCTGACCAGTATACATACCTAAATAATGTATATTAGTTCCGATTTCCTCTATTCTGTTTATTACAATATACAATACATTACTGTATAAGCATTTAAGAATACATATACCGGAAATGTTATAAATGGTGCAAAGGTGACATTAAAACAATAACAAAGATGGTTGATACAAACTCACTACCATTATAGTATGCTCCTCACTTAGCGACGAATTCGGTTACTGACATGATCTTAGGAACGGAACTCCGTTAATTAGTGAGAATGTGTTTGTGTGTGTGTGTGTGTGTGTGTGTGTGTGTGTGTGTGTGTGTGTGTGTGTGTGTGTGTGTGTGTGTGTGTGTGTGTGTATGTGTGTGTATATATATATATATATATGTATAGTAGGTTGGTAGACAGCAACCACCCAGGGAAGTACTACCGTCCTGCCAGATGACTGTGAAACAAAAACCTGTAATTGTTTTGCATGATGGTAGGATTGCTGGTTTCTTTTTCTGTCTCATAAACACGCTAAGATAACAGGGATATCTTGCTACTCCTACTAACACTTTGGTCACACTTCACAGACACGCACATGCATATATATATATACATACATCTAGGTTTTTCTCCTTTTTCTAAATAGCTCTTGTTCTTTTTTATTTCTTCTATTGTCCATGGGGAAGTGGAAAAGAATCTTTCCTCCGTAAGCCATGCGTGTCGTATGAGGCGACTAAAATGCCGGGAGCAATGGGCTAGTAACCCCTTCTCCTGTATACAATTACTAAAAAAGAGAAGAAGAAAAACTTTATAAAACTGGGTTGCTTAAATGTGCGTGGATGTAGTGCGGATGACAAGAAACAGATGATTGCTGATGTTATGAATGAAAAGAAGTTGGATGTCCTGGCCCTAAGCGAAACAAAGCTGAAGGGGGTAGGAGAGTTTCAGTGGGGGGAAATAAATGGGATTAAATCTGGAGTATCTGAGAGAGTTAGAGCAAAGGAAGGGGTAGCAGTAATGTTAAATGATCAGTTATGGAAGGAGAAAAGAGAATATGAATGTGTAAATTCAAGAATTATGTGGATTAAAGTAAAGGTTGGATGCGAGAAGTGGGTCATAATAAGCGTGTATGCACCTGGAGAAGAGAGGAATGCAGAGGAGAGAGAGAGATTTTGGGAGATGTTAAGTGAATGTATAGGAGCCTTTGAACCAAGTGAGAGAGTAATTGTGGTAGGGGACTTGAATGCTAAAGTAGGAGAAACTTTTAGAGAGGGTGTGGTAGGTAAGTTTGGGGTGCCAGGTGTAAATGATAATGGGAGCCCTTTGATTGAACTTTGTATAGAAAGGGGTTTAGTTATAGGTAATACATATTTTAAGAAAAAGAGGATAAATAAGTATACACGATATGATGTAGGGCGAAATGACAGTAGTTTGTTGGATTATGTATTGGTAGATAAAAGACTGTTGAGTAGACTTCAGGATGTACATGTTTATAGAGGGGCCACAGATATATCAGATCACTTTCTAGTTGTAGCTACACTGAGAGTAAAAGGTAGATGGGATACAAGGAGAATAGAAGCATCAGGGAAGAGAGAGGTGAAGGTTTATAAACTAAAAGAGGAGGCAGTTAGGGTAAGATATAAACAGCTATTGGAGGATAGATGGGCTAATGAGAGCATAGGCAATGGGGTCGAAGAGGTATGGGGTAGGTTTAAAAATGTAGTGTTAGAGTGTTCAGCAGAAGTTTGTGGTTACAGGAAAGTGGGTGCAGGAGGGAAGAGGAGCGATTGGTGGAATGATGATGTAAAGAGAGTAGTAAGGGAGAAAAAGTTAGCATATGAGAAGTTTTTACAAAGTAGAAGTGATGCAAGGAGGGAAGAGTATATGGAGAAAAAGAGAGAGGTTAAGAGAGTGGTGAAGCAATGTAAAAAGAGAGCAAATGAGAGAGTGGGTGAGATGTTATCAACAAATTTTGTTGAAAATAAGAAAAAGTTTTGGAGTGAGATTAACAAGTTAAGAAAGCCTAGAGAACAAATGGATTTGTCAGTTAAAAATAGGAGAGGAGAGTTATTAAATGGAGAGTTAGAGGTATTGGGAAGATGGAAGGAATATTTTGAGGAATTGTTAAATGTTGATGAAGATAGGGAAGCTGTGATTTCGTGTATAGGGCAAGGAGGAATAACATCTTGTAGGAGTGAGGAAGAGCCAGTTGTGAGTGTGGGGGAAGTTCGTGAGGCAGTAGGTAAAATGAAAGGGGGTAAGGCAGCCGGGATTGATGGGATAAAGATAGAAATGTTAAAAGCAGGTGGGGATATAGTTTTGGAGTGGTTGGTGCAATTGTTTAATAAATGTATGGAAGAGGGTAAGGTACCTAGGGATTGGCAGAGAGCATGCATAGTTCCTTTGTATAAAGGCAAAGGGGATAAAAGAGAGTGCAAAAATTATAGGGGGATAAGTCTGTTGAGTGTACCTGGTAAAGTGTATGGTAGAGTTATAATTGAAAGAATTAAGAGTAAGACGGAGAATAGGATAGCAGATGAACAAGGAGGCTTTAGGAAAGGTAGGGGGTGTGTGGACCAGGTGTTTACAGTGAAACATATAAGTGAACAGTATTTAGATAAGGCTAAAGAGGTCTTTGTGGCATTTATGGATTTGGAAAAGGCGTATGACAGGGTGGATAGGGGGGCAATGTGGCAGATGTTGCAAGTGTATGGTGTAGGAGGTAGGTTACTGAAAGCAGTGAAGAGTTTTTACGAGGATAGTGAGGCTCAAGTTAGAGTATGTAGGAAAGAGGGAAATTTTTTCCCAGTAAAAGTAGGCCTTAGACAAGGATGTGTGATGTCACCGTGGTTGTTTAATATATTTATAGATGGGGTTGTAAGAGAAGTAAATGCGAGGGTCTTGGCAAGAGGCGTGGAGTTAAAAGATAAAGAATCACACACAAAGTGGGAGTTGTCACAGCTGCTCTTTGCTGATGACACTGTGCTCTTGGGAGATTCTGAAGAGAAGTTGCAGAGATTGGTGGATGAATTTGGTAGGGTGTGCAAAAGAAGAAAATTAAAGGTGAATACAGGAAAGAGTAAGGTTATGAGGATAACAAAAAGATTAGGTGATGAAAGATTGAATATCAGATTGGAGGGAGAGAGTATGGAGGAGGTGAACGTATTCAGATATTTGGGAGTGGACGTGTCAGCGGATGGGTCTATGAAAGATGAGGTGAATCATAGAATTGATGAGGGAAAAAGAGTGAGTGGTGCACTTAGGAGTCTGTGGAGACAAAGAACTTTGTCCTTGGAGGCAAAGAGGGGAATGTATGAGAGTATAGTTTTACCAACGCTCTTATATGGGTGTGAAGCGTGGGTGATGAATGTTGCAGCGAGGAGAAGGCTGGAGGCAGTGGAGATGTCATGTCTGAGGGCAATGTGTGGTGTGAATATAATGCAGAGAATTCGTAGTTTGGAAGTTAGGAGGAGGTGCGGGATTACCAAAACTGTTGTCCAGAGGGCTGAGGAAGGGTTGTTGAGGTGGTTCGGACATGTAGAGAGAATGGAGCGAAACAGAATGACTTCAAGAGTGTATCAGTCTGTAGTGGAAGGAAGGCGGGGTAGGGGTCGGCCTAGGAAGGGTTGGAGGGAGGGGGTAAAGGAGGTTTTGTGTGCGAGGGGCTTGGACTTCCAGCAGGCATGCTTGAGCGTGTTTGATAGGAGTGAATGGAGACAAATGGTTTTTAATACTTGACGTGCTGTTGGAGTGTGAGCAAAGTAACATTTATGAAGGGATTCAGGGAAACCGGCAGGCCGGACTTGAGTCCTGGAGATGGGAAGTACAGTGCCTGCACTCTGAAGGAGGGGTGTTAATGTTGCAGTTTAAAAACTGTAGTGTAAAGCACCCTTCTGGCAAGACAGTGATGGAGTGAATGATGGTGAAAGTTTTTCTTTTTCGGGCCACCCTGCCTTGGTGGGAATCGGCCGGTGTGATAATAAAAAAAAATAAAAAAATAATATATATATATATATATATATATATATATATATATATATATACATTTTTTTTTTTCAACAAGTTGGTCGTCTCCCACCGAGGCAGGGTGACCCAAAAAAGAAAGAAAATCCCCAAAAAGAAAATACTTTCATCATCATTCAACACTTTCACCACACTCACACATTATCACTGCTTTTGCAGAGGTGCTCAGAATACAACAGTTCAGAAGCATATACGTATAAAGATACACAACATATCCCTCCAAACTGCCAATATCCCAAACCCCTCCTTTTGAGTGCAGGCATTGTACTTCCCATTTCCAGGACTCAAGTCCGACTATAAGAAAATAACCGGTTTCCCTGAATCCCTTCACTAAATATTACCCTGCTCACACTCCAACAGATCGTCAGGTCCCAAGTATCATTCGTCTCCATTCACTCCTATCTAACACGCTCATGCACGCTTGCTGGAAGTCCAAGCCCCTCGCCCACAAAACCTCCTTTACCCTCTCTTTCCAACCCTTTCGAGGACGACCCCTACCCCTCTTTCCTTCCCCTATAGATTTATATGCTTTCCATGTCATTCTACTTTGATCCATTCTCTCTAAATGACCAAACCACCTCAACAACCCCTCTTCTGCCCTCTGACTAATGCTTTTATTAACTCCACACCTTCTCCTAATTTCCACACTCCGAATTTTCTGCATAATATTTACACCACACATTGCCCTTAGACAGGACATCTCCACTGCCTCCAACTGTCTCCTCGCTGCTGCATTTACCACCCAAGCTTCACATCCATATAAGAGTGTTGGTACTACTATACTTTCATACATTCCCTTCTTTGCCTCCATAGATAACGTTTTTTGACTCCACATATACCTCAACGCACCACTCACCTTTTTTCCCTCATCAATTCTATGATTAACCTCATCCTTCATAAATCCATCCGCCGACACGTCAACTCCCAAGTATCTGAAAACATTCACTTCTTCCATACTCCTCCTCCCCAATTTGATATCCAATTTTTCTTTATCTAAATCATTTGATACCCTCATCACCTTACTCTTTTCTATGTTCACTTTCAACTTTCTACCTTTACACACATTCTCAAACTCATCCGCTAACCTTTGCAATTTTTCTTTAGAATCTTCCATAAGCACAGTATCATCAGCAAAAAGTAACTGTGTCAATTCCCATTTTGAATTTGATTCCCCATAATTTAATCCCACCCCTCTCCCGAACACCCTAGCATTTACTTCTTTTACAACCCCATCTATAAATATATTAAACAACCATGGTGACATTACACATCCCTGTCTAAGACCTACTTTTACCGGGAAGTATTCTCCCTCTCTTCTACACACCCTAACCTGAGCCTCACTATCCTCATAAAAGCTCTTTACAGCATTTAATAACTTACCACCTATTCCATGAACTTGCAACATCTGCCACATTGTTCCCCTATCCACTCTAACATATGCTGTTTCTAAATCCATAAATGCAATAAAAACTTCCCTACCTTTATCTAAATACTGTTCACATATATGCTTCAATGTAAACACTTGATCTACACATCCCCTACCCACTCTGAAGCCTCCTTGCTCATCCGCAATTCTACATTCTGTCTTACCTCTAATTCTTTCAATTATAACTCTACCGTACACTTTTCCTGGTATACTCAGTAAACTTATTCCTCTATAATTTTTACAATCTCTTTTGTCTCCCTTCCCTTTATATGAAGGGACTATACAAGCTCTCTGCCAATCCCTAGGTACCTTCCCCTCTTTCATACATTTATTAAACAAAAATACCAACCACTCCAACACTATATCCCCCCCTGCTTTAAACATTTCTGTCATGATCCCATCAGTTCCAGCTGCTTTACCCCCTTTCATTCTACGTAATGCCTCACGCACCTCCCCCATACTCACATCCTGTCCTTCTTCACTCCTTAAAGATGGTATACCTCCCTGGTCAGTGCATGAAATTACCACCTCCCTTTCTTCGTTGACATTTAAAAGTTCCTCAAAATATTCTCGCCATCTACCCAATACCTCCATCTCCCCATCTACTAACTCCCCTACTCTGTTTTTAACTGACAAATCCATTCGTTCCCTAGGCTTTCTTAACTTGTTTAACTCATTCAAAATTTTTTTTTTATTTTCATTAAAATTTCTTGACAGTGCCTCTCCCACTCTATCATCTGCTCTCCTTTTGCACTCTCTCACCACTCTCTTCACCTTTCTTTTACTCTCCATATACTCTACTCTTCTTATAACACTACTGCTCTGTAAAAACCTCTCATAAGCTAACTTTTTCTCTTTTATCACACCCTTTACTTCATCATTCCACCAATCACTCCTCTTTCCACCTGCACCCACCCTCCTATAACCACAAATAAAGCAGCAACGACTTCTGCTCCACATTCTAATACTGCATTTTTAAAACTATTCCAACCCTCTTCAACCCCCCCACTACCCATACTTGCACCAGCCCACCTTTCTGCCAATAGTTGCTTATATCTCACCCGAACTTCCTCCTCCCTTAGTTTATATACTTTCACCTCCCTCTTACTTGTTGTTGCCATTTTCCTCTTTTCCCATCTACCTCTTACTCTAACTGTAGCTACAACTAAATAATGATCCGATATATCACTTGCCCCTCTATAAACGTGTACATCCTGGAGCCTACCCATCAACCTTTTATCCACCAATACATAATCTAACAAACTTTCATTACATGCTATATCATACCTTGTATATTTATTTATCCTCTTCTTCATAAAATATGTATTACTTATTACCAAACCTCTTTCTACAAATAGCTCAATTAAAGGCTCCCCATTTTCATTTACCCCTGGCACCCCAAATTTACCTACTACTCCCTCCACAACATTTTTGCCCACTTTAGCATTAAAATACCCAACCACAAGTACTCTCACACTTGGTTCAAAACTCCCCATGCATTCACTCAACATTTCCCAAAACCTCTCTCTCTCCTCTACACTTCTCTCTTCTCCAGGTGCATATACGCTTACTATAACCCACTTTTCACATCCAACCTTTATTTTACTCCACATAATCCTTGAGTTAATACATTTATAGCCCCTCTTTTCCTGCCATAGCTTATCCTTCAACATTATTGCTACTACTCCTTTACCTCTAGCTCTATTTGAAACCCCTGACCTAATCCCATTTATTCCTCTCCACTGAAACTCTCCCACCCCCTTCAGCTTTGTTTCACTTAAAGCCAGGACATCCAGCTTCTTCTCATTCATAACATCCACAATCATCTCTTTCTTATCATTTGCACAACATCCATGCACATTCAGACTTCCCACTTTGACAATTTTCTTCTTCTTATACTTTTTAGTAATTATTACAGGAAAAGGGGTTACTAGCCCATTGTTCCTGGCATTTTAGTTGACTTTTACAACACACATGGCTTACGGAGGAAAGATTCTTATTCCACTTCCACATGGATATAAAAGGAAAAGTAATAAGACGAAGAACTATTAAGATAAAATCAAAGAAAACTCAGATGAGTGTGTATAAATAAACATGTACATGTATGTGTAGTGTGACCTAAGTGTAAGTAGAAGTAGCAAGACGTACCTGTAATATTGCATATTTATGAGACAGACAAAAGACACCAGCAATCCTACCATCATGTAAAACAATTATAGGCTTTTGTTTTACACTCACACACACACACACACACACACACACACACACACACACACACACACACACACACATATACATATACATACACATATATACACATATATACATACATACATACATACATATACAGTGGACCCCCGCATAACGATCAGCTCCCAACTCGACCAATTATGTAAGTGTATTTTTGTAAGTGCTTTTGTAGGTGTATTTTTGGGGGTCTGAAACGGACTAATCTAATTCACAATATCTCTTATGGGAACAAATTCAGTCTATAACGGCACCCAAACAGACTTCTGGATTGAAATAATATCGTTATGCGGGGGTCCACTGTATATATATACGTTAAGTAACTACATAACAAAACATCTTTATAATAAAGAGAAAAACATACTTCACCCTCAGCAACCAACTGGTCCATTGGGTCTCGAAGAATTAGCTCAAATGTACGTGTGACCCTGTCTTCCGGCACTAGTTGTTGGGACAACAGCAGTTCAGCAAATGCTAGCCGATGAAGAGCAGTTACCTGTCAATATATATTTTCCAGTAGCATTATTAGTAGTAGGAGGAGTAGATAAGGAGGAGGAATAGCAGGAGGAGAAGCAGCAGGAGCAGGAGCAGCAGTGGCGGGTGGGTGGGTAGGTATGCAATAAGATCTCAGTAAACAAGTGATATCATAATTTGCAAAATAAACACTGAAAAAATAGTGAATTTCCACACAAACATGCAGAAATGCATTCATTTGTATGTAGTGCATATTTAATGTTAGCAGTAGTTGCAAGATTTACTTTTTATCACAACCATTTATGAGATAACAAAAATAGCACTCCTGTCAATAAAACACTTATCAGACCTCCGTTTCATGCCCATGTGACAAATGGCTGTAGATATACATTAATAAGAATTTTGGAAATGAAGTGTGGTTTTTTCTTCAGGGCAAGAATTTTGGAAGGAAGGTTGCAGATGTACCCACTTAACAATCAGTACCCACTTAACAATCAGTAATGTTGTACATAGTGGTGAAATATTTCTTGTAAATGATCAATCAAAAAGTGAGGACTGCATTCCAAAAGACATCATGCATGCGAGAATCTGGATCATGATGGGATACATTCAGTATTCAAATGCTATTAGTATATTGTATACATAGTTCAGAAGTTAACTTTTAAGGGTTCAATTCTCAATATTGTGTTATGTCAGTCAATGATGAAAGTACATTTTTTATAGACAATGTTACCCTAACAGCTTCAGTAGAATTAAAAACATTAATCTTATATAAATACAAAAATGATTTACCTGATTCAAGTAAAGTTCCACATCACTATCCTCAAGACCTTCTTCACCTACTGTCCCTGGAGTGGTTGCTGCATAGAAAAAATACTCTCTATCAAATAATGATATATATAAAGTCTTCTATATACAAAATATGTTACTGGAATTAGAATTTTAAAATGATTCAACTACTTTGAAGGATTGTTTATTTTTCAAGTGAAATTTAATCTCAAACTTTTTTTTATGATCTCTATGAATATATAAGTGTAGTAAATAAGCAAACTTTGGAGTTCAAGTCAATAACAGTCTTTCTCCCAGTCTTGTTCAAAATAAAGGATTACAACAAAGCTGTTCTACATCATTGTTAATGGATTCATCTCAGTTCTCACTCATGGGATTTGGTTTTCCCTATTTATGGATAATTTCACTATGATTTTGGCAGATATGAACATTCAGTTGGTAAATGCCTTGTCAAAGAAAGATTTATTTCCACATGATAAAATGTTTGTACAGTACTGGATGACATTTGGTTGTGCATGCAGAAAACCCATGGTTATGCATGCTACTAGTACTATTGGTTGGGCCTTGTTACACAGCTTCAAGTTCTATCTGAAAATGAGCTCTTATGTATTATGTACTTCCATATGGTGTCCTATCATTTCCTGTTTCTCCTGTCCTTGTATGAGCCTCTTATGGCTTGCCTAACTGCTGAATTCCTCAACCTCCTTTTTCATTGTGGTTTGCTACTTGAACATCAAATTGCTTCCCTAAAAATCATGGAAGATTAAATTTGCTCAAGAATTTGCTTCATTTTCTATCCTCATATGATCTAGGTCTTATCTAAGCTAAACTCTGAGGACCAAATAAAGTCCTCTGTTTCCATAGCTATTCTCTCTTTCTGAGCTGGACATCATTCATCAGGGATTGCAATTTTGTCTGAGTCTTTTGGTCACCCCCAATGATAATACAACCAATGATCCTTGACCTATAACTAAAGCTGTTTATAAAACTATCAGTTTTAATTATTTGTGCTTCTTTATTGTCTCCCTTAAATTTACACATACAAAACATTGTTTAAACCCTTGGTCTATCTCATCTTTCTGTTCCTCCTGCCATTTACTTCTCCCTCCAACTCTGAGAAGTTCCTATAGTCTAAATCTGTCCTTCCTTTCTTCTATTCTTCATGTCTTACTTCTCTTCTTTTCACCCATTGTCCTCACTCCTGATTAGTATTTCCAATAACAGTCTGATGCTACTGTTGTGTACACTAATCACTCCAAATCCTATGAAAGAATTCGTACAAAGCTGTAATTCAAGGATGAGTGCTGCACTCAGCTAGTATTCTCAAGGCAGAGTTAAGCACTCTTTTTGTGCCACCATAAATGATGCTACCGTGTCTGCCTTTACTGTAGTCTCAGACTTTCAAGGTCATCAAAAACAAAACAAAAGCTTGATTCCTTTCACCCCCTCATCTTTCGTCAAGCATCTTCAACAACCACAATAAACGTCTTTTTCTGGTTCTCTAGCTATGTTGGAGTTTCAGGCAATGAAGCTTCAGATTCTACAACTCATTTTGTAGTCTGGAACCTTTTCATTTCAGGCAGACAGATGCCATTTTTATGATTATATTCCAGTACCAAATAAAAACAGGTGAGATCACTGGCAGTGTTGTTGATCTACATTACTGACCAACAAGATGATTTTAGTCCATCCACAACTGGGCTTCTGGACATCCTCCCTTCATCATTGTAGAAAGCACTTTGAGGGGCATGAAGTACAATATGATAATGTGTGTTAAAGAGAAATAAATGGCTTCCAGTAATAAAGGGACATAGACAAGGTTGTGATGTTTCCATGACTGTACAATATATTTATAGATAGGCTTAGAAGAGAAGAGAATATTACTGTGTTTTGGAGGGAAGTGCTTCTAAAATATAATGAATCTAATTTTAAATGTTAGCTGTCCTAATTTATGCTTACAAATTAGCATTATTGCTCCAGCTTTTGAAGAGAAGACAAACAGAACAGAGAATATGAGCAAAGTAACATGTATAAGTAAAAGTGTGAGAATGAAAAATTATAAGAAAAAATAACAGGAAGGAGATTAAGAGAAAATGAATGCATTTGTATATTTGAGAGATGTATCTGCAGATGGTTCTATGAAAATCAGGTCAATAAAAGAAGAGGGGCAGAAACCTGAAAGAGTATAAGGAGTTGTTGAGAGAGTAATATATTTAAATCATGAAGAAGGTATTTCTGTGAAAGGAGCCTCAAAGGTAAGCTCACTTAGAAAATGTCAGACTTTGTTTTTCATACCAATGCTCACATTTCTGAGTTCCAGTAATGGTCTGACTTATATTTTGCCCTCAATGTGATGCTTCCTATGTCAACAATCACATGTCAATACACACTTCTTGTGAGCAGTGCCACCTGGGACCCATACTGTGCTTAGAACTGTAGTTGGCAACTGAAACAACAACTGAGGGAGGCAGTAGTAACTGTGGGCCCTGCATTATTGTAATTACACACTGTAAACTATCTATGTAAATAAGACTCCCTACAACATGTCAATCCCATTGTAAACTTGCAAAGAAATAAATATGATTTGATGATTTGATTTGCAACCCCAGACTTGGAAAAGCATTTTTCATGCTTCAGAATGTTATTTTACTATCAGAGCCATTGGGGGGTACCTAAAAGCCTCAAAGGAGGAAGCTGTTGATAGGAGGCAGAATCCATAGAGCCAGGTACACAGACAGCAGCATCATTATAAGAAGGAGGAAAAAGATATAATGTAAGTAGAACGGTGGTGGAGACAGTGAAAACAAGGTGACCTGATATATGACGGAGGGGTGAGGTGTGACCCCAGTGAGGGATCACTACAGGGTCACCAGTGTTGCACACTGTTCTTACTCTTAACATAAGAAGAAGAGAAGAACATAAGAACGAAGGAACACTGCAGAAGGCCTACTGGCCCATGCGAGGCAGGTCCAAGTCCCTACCGGCCTAAGCCAATGCACCCAACCTAGTCAGGTCAGGTCACATTGACTTAAGGGAGGAACACGGCAACCGACCTGTTAGCACAAGCTATCAGGTCCAACTCACACCCACCCACATCTACTCATGTATTTATCCAACCTATTTTTAAAGCTACACAACGTTCTGGCCTCTATAACGGTACTTGGGAGTTTGTTCCACTCATCCACAACTCTATTACCAAACCAGTACTTTCCTATATCCCTCCTGAATCTGAATTTTTCCAACTTAAAACCATTGCTGCGAGTCCTGTCTAGGCTAGATACTTTCAGCACACTATCTACATCCCCTTTATTTATTCCTGTCTTCCACTTATAAACCTCAATCATATCCCCCCTAATTCTACGTCTTTCTAGAGAGTGCAGTTTCAGGGCCCTTAGTCTATCCTTAAAAGCCTCAAAGGAGGAAGCTGTTGATAGGAGGCAGAATCCATAGAGCCAGGTACACAGACAGCAGCATCATTATAAGAAGGAGGAAAAAGATATAATGTAAGTAGAACGGTGGTGGAGACAGTGAAAACAAGGTGACCTGATATATGACGGAGGGGTGAGGTGTGACCCCAGTGAGGGATCACTACAGGGTCACCAGTGTTGCACACTGTTCTTACTCTTAACTGCCTGACCTCTTGGATTGCTAGCAATTATGCAGGCTAATGAAGTGGAGAGGGAGTCTATGTACTCAGCCCTGAGCAAAGCCTGTGCTATGAATCAATATTTGGCACTGACAACATCCTGCATGGTCAGAACAACCCTGATATAGAATACACACCAAGCATCAGAACTAGCAATAACAGACAAGTAAACATGCATAATCAGACTAATGGATGATCCACCAATAACAGAGCTCAGCAACAAACTGACTTAGATGGACATCTCATCAATGCCTGGCCAAATAGACAAGGGAACTCCAAATATTTATACTGTAAGAAGCATGCTCCCACAATGAGGGTAGAAAACAAGGAATTAGGTTTGCATAGGAAATTGTGAATCCTGCTGAGGGCTTGGGGCAATTCTTGTACAGATCTATGACCTGGCTTACTCCAAGCAAGCAACACTGGAGTTACATTAAGAGGATAGAACAAAAACTCAAAAGAGAGCTCACCTACATCCTGTAGGAGAGGATAGTGCATGGAATGGTATTCCATCAAAGGTCAAACAGCTGCTAAGACACCTGTGGGGGAGAAGTTTACCTGCAAAACTCTCAGCCAGTTCTATGGGCCAATCCAAAGATAATGTCATGCAGGTCAGATACACAACCCAGTCATAGGAACATAAGTGAGCACCTGAGTAATGAGCTTCCAGAAAAAAAGACAAAATTGTGATCATGAAGTGAGTCTTTGTAGCAAACAATTTCACATCTGGAGCACCCCAGTGCTTCACCCAGGTGAAGGTCCAACTCAAAGTTTAGACATCCTGGTAAATGTGAGGGAAGTACTGTAGTTTGATTTTTTCACACAGAAGTACAAAGCTCTTTCCATCATTGGCAATAAAGTTGAGCAAGGGGCATGCAACTGTCTGAGTAAAATGTCGAGTGCTACAGGTGGCCCCAGCATACAGTCACAATGTGGATCCCCTGAAGTTCCTTGCAGGCCACCAGGACTGGGAGCAAATGAGGGCACTAAAGTCCCATAGCCTGCAGAAAAGGCATCTATCATGAGGGAATGTGATGGAACAGAAAAGTCAAGGGAACAGCATCATGAATTCAGGTAGGCCAGAATGAGCCACTACCGCTTGGCTTTCCTGAGCATCAGCAAGAGAGGTAGAGACATGTTCATGCAGAGCCAAGGAGGACTGACTCATTACCCTATACTGATCACGAGAACCACAAAAGGTCGAATGCAAGAACCCCAGGGAGGACCTAATTGTATTGCTGGAAGTTCTAGTCCAAGAGAAGAAAGTCTGAATCTGATGAGGACACACTGTATGCCCAGGTTATGGAGAAGTGGAACTGATGAGATCAAACTGCAATGAGTACACTGGAATAAGTGACATTTGCTCATATTCAAGAAGGTTCACTACCTGCAACACCCAAAGGGCTGCCCACAGAGGCAGCAAGAAAAAAATGACCCAGACTGTTGCTGATGTGCAAGAACAAAGATACACCATGAGTACAAAGGCTGTGTGACAGACTGGCAGAGGCTTGTGAAGATCCATGGTAATGCCTAGGCCTAAAGAGCAATGCCAAAACCTGGTAGTCCATACTATCTACATAAAAATAAACATGTGAAAGATGTAATAAAACAATGCGAGACCAAAGATGAAACCACAGAAGCAATAAGGGGATGAAGATTGAAGAGACAACAGGAAGGTTGAAGGTACAACATGGAAAGGAAGGCTGAAGAGATAGCAGAGGTGAAACTGAAGAGACAACAGGAAAAAAGTTAGAGAAACACTAGGGATGAAAACTGAAGAGACAACAGGGGGAAGAAAGTTCATGAGACAACAGGGAAAAGGAAGGCTGAAGAGACAAAAGAGGGAGGAAGGTTGAAGAGACAATAAAGAAGAAGACTGAAGAGACAACATGAGAGAAGACTGAAGAAACAATAGGGAAGGCTGAAAAGAGAACACCTCATCATTCTCCCTAAATTAAGTTGATTCCTTCCTGAGCAAAAGAGAGGAGACTCCCCAGGACCTTCCATAAATCATTGTGAAGAATTAACCTACCATCCTCTGGTAGTAAACAATCCCCATCCCTGAAAAGATTCCTGAAGAGATGAGTTCTTGTCTGCCAAGGAAAGGGTAGTTGAGAGGTAGGAAAGGTGCTCCTGGAGTCATGGGGACCAGACACCCAGTAGAAAGTACTGAGAAATGAATGGCCCTGATGCCATACTCTCAACTAGGCTCCATCCCATTCTAGGAGCCTGAAGGGAGTCACTTATGAACGAGTCAACCTGGCCCAACAAAAAAGCAATGAGGACAGGCTGTAATGCAATTACAGATGTGCTTGTAAATCATGCAAAGAGAGAGAGAAAGAGAGAGTAATCACAACAATTGGAATCCCAAAAGAGCAAAGGGGATTTTCATAAATATTGGTTGTTTAATATATTTATAGATGGGGTTGTAAGAGAAGTAAATGCGAGGGTCTTGGCAAGAGGCGTGGAGTTAAAAGATAAAGAATCACACACAAAGTGGGAGTTGTCACAGCTGCTCTTTGCTGATGACACTGTGCTCTTGGGAGATTCTGAAGAGAAGTTGCAGAGATTGGTGGATGAATTTGGTAGGGTGTGCAAAAGAAGAAAATTAAAGGTGAATACAGGAAAGAGTAAGGTTATGAGGATAACAAAAAGATTAGGTGATGAAAGATTGAATATCAGATTGGAGGGAGAGAGTATGGAGGAGGTGAACGTATTCAGATATTTGGGAGTGGACGTGTCAGCGGATGGGTCTATGAAAGATGAGGTGAATCATAGAATTGATGAGGGAAAAAGAGTGAGTGGTGCACTTAGGAGTCTGTGGAGACAAAGAACTTTGTCCTTGGAGGCAAAGAGGGGAATGTATGAGAGTATAGTTTTACCAACGCTCTTATATGGGTGTGAAGCGTGGGTGATGAATGTTGCAGCGAGGAGAAGGCTGGAGGCAGTGGAGATGTCATGTCTGAGGGCAATGTGTGGTGTGAATATAATGCAGAGAATTCGTAGTTTGGAAGTTAGGAGGAGGTGCGGGATTACCAAAACTGTTGTCCAGAGGGCTGAGGAAGGGTTGTTGAGGTGGTTCGGACATGTAGAGAGAATGGAGCGAAACAGAATGACTTCAAGAGTGTATCAGTCTGTAGTGGAAGGAAGGCGGGGTAGGGGTCGGCCTAGGAAGGGTTGGAGGGAGGGGGTAAAGGAGGTTTTGTGTGCGAGGGGCTTGGACTTCCAGCAGGCATGCGTGAGCGTGTTTGATAGGAGTGAATGGAGACAAATGGTTTTTAATACTTGACGTGCTGTTGGAGTGTGAGCAAAGTAACATTTATGAAGGGATTCAGGGAAACCGGCAGGCCGGACTTGAGTCCTGGAGATGGGAAGTACAGTGCCTGCACTCTGAAGGAGGGGTGTTAATGTTGCAGTTTAAAAACTGTAGTGTAAAGCACCCTTCTGGCAAGACAGTGATGGAGTGAATGATGGTGAAAGTTTTTCTTTTTCGGGCCACCCTGCCTTGGTGGGAATCGGCCGGTGTGATAATAAAAAATAAAAATTGAAAAAAGGCCAAGAGCCACCAGGGATCTGGTAAAACACAGTGCCAGCTGTGGATATATCTAAGGAGAGATGTAATATTGGTGTTGCTAAAACATGTGGAGTGACAGCTGAAGCTCTTAAAACAGCCCAAGTAACATACAATTGAAATGGCACACTCTACAAATGAGCATCAACAAGCTATCTGCGGTATTACCCTGAGTATACCTGGAGGGAGTACTACTAGGTGTCACAGCCCCTACAGCCTGGTCCATGACCAGGTCTCACAGTGGATCAGGCCTGATCAACCAGGCTGTTACTGCCGGCCTCCTGCAAACCGCTGTACGAGCCACAACCCAGTTGGTCACATACTGACTTTAGGTGCCTGTCTAGCTCCCTCTTGAAGACAGTCAAGGGTCTATTGGTAATCCCCCCTTATGTATGCTGAGAGGCAGTTGAAGTCTTGGGTCCCTGACACTTACTGTGTTGTCTCTTAGTGTGATCAGCACAAAGCACAAGTTGGGCCATTGCCAGGACTCAGAGAGTCAAGTCCAGCATTGGTGTGAATGAGGTATGATACACTGCATGTGGGTCCCCCAGAGCCCCTAACTGCAAACAAATTTTTGTGGGTGAAAAAAAATGGGAACGTATCACAGCATAATCGTGTCAACTCTTTTATATGGGTGTGAAGCATGGTCTTTGAATGCTGCGGCATGAAAAAGAAGGTTGGAAGTGGTGCATATATCATGTCTGAGATCAATGTGTAGTGAGAAATGAAGAAGTTACAAGATAATATATTGGTATGAAAGACAGTTCAAGGCAGAGGAAGGATTTTCTAAGATCTCTGCCAATGTAGTAAGTATGGAGCAAGCATGACTGAGACAGATGAATGATAATATAGAGAGCATCTCATACAGAGCTGGAAGGTGTTGAAAAGAAGGAAGTTGATGCATATACAAAGTCCTATGTGTTGGAAGGGTGTAGAAAAGTGTTAGCCTACATATACAGCACAGTGGACATATATAAGTGTGATAGACCAAGTGAGTGTGGGCAAGTGGTCTAATCAATTTGACAAGCTGCTGGAATATGAGAAAAGTAATACATGTATCTATGAAGGACTTGGGGAAAAACCAGTTAGTCAGACTGGATTTTGCAACTAGAAAGTACAGTGCATAATAAAAAGCAGGTGAGAAGGATGCAAATCAGTAGCTCACCTATGGGCCACTTGGTCTGTGCCAGTTACACTTAAATTTTTTTTATGATATACCATTCTTTTTTTTATAATATACCTTTGTTTTGCTTTTCTTCTTCATCTTTGTCTTTTAGCTTTTCATCACTGTATACTCTCTAAACTTTCTTAACATCTGCTTTGTCATGTGCTCTTCAATTTTCCACTAATAAATTATAAAATTAGGTACCTTCTTCTGAAGGATGGGTGGATATGTTGCAATTCAGTGGGTCAACTGAATTTTAATATCTTTGCACTTCTCAAAAGACAGTTATTGAATGAGGGATGGTGAATGTGTTCCCTTCTCTGGATCTCCTACCTTGGTGGAAAACAACCAATACAGTAAAAAAAAAAAAAACTTTTAAGATTCCTAACAAATGTCATCAAAGTACACTGGATAACATTTTGCATAATAAATCTTTCCATATGTGTACATGTACATTTTTCACTCACCACTTTTGGTCTAGCAGTTGCAGGATGTTGCCTATTAAACACTGTTACCTAAGGTTCTTAGTGCCTTCAACAAAAACTAACACAACATGCATAAACTGAGGTTTAAATTTTAAACAAGCTTATGAAGTCTTGAAAACTCTAGAATGCTCTGATACAGTGTGGTCATATATAAGATTGCTGTGATAGTGTGGTCATATATAAGACTGCTGTGATAATGTGGTCATACATATATATAGGAGATTGCTGTGTGCATGGTATAAACCTTGGTAATAAATACCGACAAGTTGGCCTAGAAAGACACGTAAGCAAACACTATGACACATTTATTAGAAAACGTTTCGGTCCTGGGACCTTAATCACTTCTAACATACAGAGATAGAAAGACATTATATATATAGGCGGAGAGTGAGGTGTGACGCACGTGACCTGAGGAATGTCATAAGAACATAAGAATGGAGGAACACTGTAGAAGGCCTACTGGCCCATGCGAGGCAGGTCCTTATCAAAACAACCTCTACCTATGATGAGGACGGGTAGACGATGAAATCATGTGACTCCTGTGTTGTTGGGTTGGTGCTGCTTAAGTATCATGTATGCCAATGTTTTTGAGATTTTGTAGTTTCCAGTGTTGCGTTCTATAGTGTCGGTGATGGCGATTAGTGAGGCTTCTAGGCACCGTCGGTGTCTGAGGTCTGGTTCGGTGAGAACGAGTTGTGCCGCATTCCAGTTCATCAAATGCCCCGTGGAGTCTCTGTGGAGGACACAGGCGTACTTTACATCGTCTCTGTTAGAGGCATTTCGATGCTCGTTCAGGCGGACTGCAAGATCTCTGCCTGTCTCGCCTACATATTTCTTGGGACAGAACCCACTGGGGATAGTGTAGACGCCTGCTGTAGAAGTTAGAGGTGTGGGGCTGCGTTTCGTAGTGAGGTCTTTGATAGATGATGTGTTTATGGTGGAAACGTTGATGTTACTCATAGCAAGTGCCCGGCGAGTATTCGTGGCAACATCACCACATGGGAGTACTATGAACTGCTTAGGGGGCTGTTCCATGGGCGGTTTGTTGAGGATAGCTTGTGCCTTGAGTCTGCAATCTCGGATGAAGAAAGATGGGAACTGAAGACGTGTAAAGGCTTGTGTTATGTAAGTGCATTCTTCTTCTAGAAAACAAGGGCTGGAGATGCGAAGAGCTCTCAAGAAGAAGCCAATAAGGACTCCTCTCTTAGTGCGGGTGTCTTGGTGTGAATAAAAGTGTATAAGATCGTCCTTGTTGGTAGGTTTTCTATACACTTTGAAGAGAAGTTTGTCACTGTCGGGAGATCTGCACAGTAGAACGTCGAGGAAAGGAAGTTTGCCATCATTTTCGAGTTCAAGTGTAAACTTTATTGATGGTTCAACTGCATTGATCTTGTTGAGAAGGGCCTGGATATTGAGACGTCTCAGATAGAAAACCAATACATCATCAACGTATCTTAGCCAGGTAACGGTGTTGGGAATGAGGGTGCTGAATTTCTCTGTCTCCAGGTTTTCCATGAAGAGGTTGGCAAGCACAGCACTGAGCGGGCTGCCCATTGCCATCCCAAAGCATTGTTTGTAACAGTTGTCCTGATACTTGAAGAAGTTGAAATTAACACAAAGTTCCACTAGATTGATGAAATCTAGAAGAGGTAAAGGGAGGTCGTGGTTTTCAGTGAGCCTCTGTCTCAGAATGTTGATTGCAGTATCATTAGGAACGTTGGTAAAGAAGGCTGTGACATCGAAGGAAGCCATGCTTTTGTTTTTGACATTCAGGTTGGAATTTCGGGAGAGAAGGTCACCTGAGTGTTTGAGGTGGGCTTGACTGATGGTGCCCAGAAGCGCTGAAAGGTATTTGGCAAGGTGGCCGGCTAGTCTGTGTGGTGCACTCCCTATGCCCGAAGTGATAGGCCGTAGTGGGATGCCAGGTTTGTGTGTCTTAGGAAGGCCATACAGGCGTGCTGGTTTCGGTTGACCTGGTAAAAGTTTAAGTAGTTTTTTGCCTTGTTCTGATTTTCGTAAGATGCTACGAGCCTTTTGAAGGAAAGTCTGGGTACTTTGAAGTAGCACTGATTCCGATACAGGCTGGTATGTGTTGGCATCGTTGAGAAGATTTAAAACTTTATTGTTGTAGTCGACAGTGTTGAGTAACACCACACCACCTCCTTTGTCAGCGGCTGTAATGACAATATCATCGTTGTTGGCCAAGTTCCTGAGAGCTTGGATGTATCTTCTGGGAATGACCGGTCTTGAAGGCTCAGTAGCTGCAGCAGTGATAATTCCTTGAACAAAGCCCTTTTGAAACTCAGAGTCTCCAAAAGGTTGGTTCTTGGTTACCATATCCACCAGATTATGTTTCTTGTTGATGCCGGTAGTAAACTTGAGCCCTAGGCTGAGGGCTTCTGTCTCGGTGACGGTTAGTGTATAGGAAGATAAGTTATTTATGATTTCTGGTCGTCCCATTTCGCTCCATTTGCTGTGGGAGCACAGGTCTTGTAGTTTTCGTGATAGCTTCAATTTCTGTTGGATGTTGGCAGTGGTAACTTGGCTGAGTATATATTCTGCAGTCCTTCTGTCAAGAGTAGGAAGTGAAGCACGAATCTGAGCAGCACGTAATGAGGCCTCCTTCTGAGCATGTCGCAGTTCATCAGAGCTTTCTCTAAGGTAGGCGTAAACAGCAGGAGAGAAAGGGTGTCTAGATGTGGTCAGTTGTCGAGGAGTGGACCGTGGTACCACCATCTCAGCAAGACAGTCTTCTAGGAAGATGTGTCGGTTCCGAAGACTATTAGCTTTGAGTAGGAGAGAAAGGTATTCTCTGTATGCTATGTCCATAGTGTGTTGCAGTGTCAGACAAGATGGTATAAACCTTGGTAATAAATACCGACAAGTTGGCCTAGAAAGACACGTAAGCAAACACCAACCCAACAACACAGGAGTCACATGATTTCATCGTCTACCCGTCCTCATCATAGGTAGAGGTTGTTTTGATAAGGACCTGCCTCGCATGGGCCAGTAGGCCTTCTACAGTGTTCCTCCATTCTTATGTTCTTATGACATTCCTCAGGTCACGTGCGTCACACCTCACTCTCCGCCTATATATATAATGTCTTTCTACCTCTGTATGTTAGAAGTGATTAAGGTCCCAGGACCGAAACATTTTCTAATAAATGTGTCATACTGTTTGCTTACGTGTCTTTCTAGGCCAGCTGTGTGCATCAATCTGCCTAGAATGAAAGAAACAACATGCACTCTTATATAAATAATGCTTCTTTACAATCCTCACTAACTTGCTCCATACACCAAGATAATATTTACAGTACAGGATTAATAAACTTGGTTATTACTGTACTGTAATATTTACACGAAAAGAAGTTGGATATCTTAGCTCTCAGTGAAACAAAGCTGAAAAGGGGGGTAGGTGAGTTTCAGTGGGGAGTATCTGAGAGAGATAAAGCTAAGGAAGGGGTAGCAATAATGTTGAAGGATCAGTTATGGAAGGAGAAGAGGAAATATAAATGTATAAATTCAAAGATTATGTGGATTAAAATAAGGGTCGGATGCTCAAAAGTGAATCATAATAAGTGTGTATGCACCTAGAGAAGAGAGGAGTGTAGAGGATAGAGCAAGATTTTGGGAGGTGTTAAGCGAGTGTGTAGGAACTTTTGAACCAAGTGTGAAAGTAACTGTGATAGGGGACCTAAATGCTAAAGTAGAGAAACATTTAAAGAGGGTGTGGTAGGCAAGTTTGGGGTGCCAGGTGTAAATGATAATGGGGGGCCCTTCAATTGAACTTTGTAAAGAAAGGAGTTTGATTATAGGTAATACATATTATAGGAAAAAGAGGATAAATGAGTATACAAGATATGATGTAGGGTGTAATGGCAGTAGTTTGTTGGACTACATATTGGCAGATAAAATACTGTTGGGTAGACTTCCAGATGTACATGTTTATAGAGGGGCCACAGATATATCAGATCACTTTTTTGTTGTAGCTATAGTGAGAGTGAACGTTAGATGGGATACAAGGAAAATGGAAGCAGCTGGTAAAAGAGAGGTGAAGGTTTATAAGCTAAAGGAGGAGGCAGTTAAGGTAAGATATAAACAACTATTGGAGGATAGATGGGCTGGTGAGAGTACAGGAAATGGAGCTGAAGATGTATGGGGTAGGTTTAAGAATGTAGTACTAGAGTGTTCAGCAGAAGTTTGTTGTTAGAGGAAAGTGGGTGCAGGAGGGAAGAAGAGCAATTGGTGGAATGATGATGTAGGGAGATTAGTAAGAGAGAAAAAGTTAGCATACGAGAAGTTTTTACAAAGCAGAAGTGATACAAGGAGGGAGGAGTATATGGAGAGGAAAAGAAAGGTTAAGAGAGTGGTGAAGCAAATAAGAGAGTGGGTGAGATGTTAAGATAAGATAAGATAAGATTTCGTTCAGATTTTTAACCCCGGAGGGTTAGCCACCCAGGATAACCCAAGAAAGTCAGTGCGTCATCGAGGACTGTCTAACTTATTTCCATTGGGGTCCTTAATCTTGTCCCCCAGGATGCGACCCACACCAGTCGACTAACACCCAGGTACCAATTTGCTGCTAGGTGAACAGGACAATATGTGTAAGGAAACGTGTCGGAATTTCCACCCGCCGGGAATCGAACCCGGGCCCTCCATGTGTGAAGCGGGAGTTTTAGCCACCAGAAAAAAAGTTTGGGTGTGAGATTAATAAGTTGAGGGAGCCTAGGGAACGAATGGATCTGATAGTTAAAAGTAGGAGAGGAGAGTTATTAAATGGAGTTAGAGAAATCAGAAAGATGGAGGGAATATTTTGAGGAATTGTTAAATGTTGATGAAGATAGGCAAGCTGTGATTTCATGTATAGGGCAAGGAGGAATAACTTCTTGAAGAAGTAAAGAGTAGCAAATTGTGAGCATGGGTAGAATGAAAGGGGGTAAGTCAGCTGGGATTGATGGGATAAAGACAGAAATGTTAAAAGCAGGTGGGGATATAGTTCTGGAGTGGTTGGTGATTTTATTTAATAAATGTATGGAAGAGGGTAAGGTACCTAGGGATTGGCAGAGAGCAAGCATAGTTCCTCTGTATAAAGGCAAAAGGGACAAAAGAGAGTGCAAAAATTATAGGGAAAGAAGTCTCTTGAATATACCTGGTAAAGTGTATGATAGAGTTATTACTGAAAGAATTAAGAGTAAGACAGAGAGTAGGATAGCAGATGAACAAGGAGGCTTTAGGAAAGGTAGGGGGTGTGTAGACCAAGTGTTTACAGTGAAACATATAATGAGTGTAAAACAAAAGCCTGTATTTGTTTTACATAATGGTAGGATAGCTGGTGTCTTTTTTCTGTCTCATAAACATGCAAGATTTCAGGTACGTCTTGCTATTTCTTACACTTAGGTCACACTACACCTACATGTATGAGCATGTATATACACACCCCTCTGGGTTTTCTTCTATTTTCTTTCTAGTTCTTGTTCTTATTTATTTCCTCTTATCTCCATGGGGAAGTGGAACAGAATTCTTCCTCCGTAAGGCATGCATGTTGTAAGAGGCGACTAAAATGCTGGGAGCAAGGGGCTAGTAACCCCTTCTCCTGTACAAATTACTAAATTTAAAAAGAAAAACTTTCATTTTTCTTTTTGGGCCACCCTGCCTTGGTGGGATACGGCTGGTTTGTTGAAAGAAGAAATCTAAATGAACAATATTTAGATAAGGGTAAAGAGGTTTTTGTGGCATTTATGGATTTGGATAAGGTGTATGACAGGTTGGAAAGGGTGGCAATGTGGCAGATGTTGCAAATGTATGGAATAGGAGGTAGATTATTGAAAGCGGTGAAAAGTTTTTACGAGGGTAGTGAGGTTCAGGTTAGAGTATGTAGGAGACAGGAAGATTATTTCCCAGCAAAAATAGGCCTCGGACAAGGATGTGTGATGTCACCGTGGTTGTTCAATATATTTATAGATGGGGTAGTAAGAGAAGTGAATGCTTGGGTGTTAGCAAGAGGTGTGGGGTTAAAAGATAAAGAATCAAACACAAAGTGGGAGTTGTCACAGTTGATCTTTGCTCATGACACTGCTTTTAGGAGATTCTGAAGAGAAGTTGCAGAGGTTGGTGGATGAGTTTGGTAGGGTATGTAAAAAGAAGAAAATTAAAAGTGAATATAGGAAAGAGTAAGGTTATGAGGATAACAAAAAAATTAGGTAATGAAAGATTGGATATCAGATTGGAGGGAGAGAGTATGGAGGAGTTGAATGTATTCAGATATTTATTAGTGGACATATCAGCATGTGGGTTTATGAAAGATGAGGTGAATCACAGAACTGACGAGTGGAAAAAAGTGAGTGGTGCACTGAGGAATCTGTGAAAACAAAACTTTGTCCATGGAAGCAAAGAGGGGAATGTATGAGAGTATAGTTATACCAACGCTCTTATACGGGTGCGAAGCATCGGTGGTAAATGTTGCAACAAGAAGAAGGCTGGAGGCAGTGGAGATGTCATGTCTGAGGGCAATGTGTGGTGTGAATATAATGCAGAGAATCCATAGTTTGGAAATTAGTAAAAGATGCAGGATTACCAAAACTATTACCCAGACTGCTGAGGAGGGGTTGTTAAGGTGATTCGGACATGTAGAGAGAATGGAACAAAGTAGAATGACTTCGAGAGTGTATAAATCTGTAGTGGAGGGAAGGGGGGGTAGAGGTCGGTGTAGGAAAGGTTGGAGGGAGGGGGTAAAGGAGGTTTTGTGTGTGAGGGGATTGGACTTCCAGCAAGCATGTGTGAGCATGTTAGATAGGAGCGAATGGAGACAAATGTTTTGTAGGACTTGATGTGCTGTTGGAGTGTGAGCAAGGTAACATTTATGAAGGGATTCAGGGAAACCAGCAGGCCGGACTTGAGTCCTGGAGATGGGAAGTACAGTGCTTGCACTCTCAAGGAGGGGTGTTAATGTTACAGTTTTATAACTAGTGTCAGCACACCTCTGGCAAGATAGTGATGGAGTGAATGATGGTGAAAGTTTTTCTTTTTTGGGCCACCCTGCCTTGGTGGGAAATGGCCAATGTGTTAATAAAAATAAAATACTATTTACTGAGCCATGCATCAAGCAAAGTCTAGTTTTTCTAACTAGTACAATAGTTAGCTAAATAATCCCCACCAGCACATCTACAAACTGCAAACAGCAATGATTACTCATTAATTGCAACTTAATCCTTTCGCTGTCCGTCACGTAGAACTACATCACTGAGGCCAGGGTCCCTGACATAGTTCCACGTCATGGGATCAGTTCACTCAAACAAGTTATGAGTAGTAAATTTTGGCCTAGATATGAGAGAATGGGTCTGTGCTATTAGTATGCACTGAATTAAAGAAATCCTGCCCCATAAGGTGCATGATGAGAAAAACAAAACTGTGACTGTGTGAGTAGTTTAAAATAGCATCTCTGTGGTGTTTTCTCTGATGGCTTTTATTGACTTATTGGCTGTTTCTTAGTATTATATGATGGAATGGAATACATCCTACTGAAATAGTGATGATTTTGATTGGTTACAGGACTGGAAGTAGCTTGAAACTGTGCTCAAAATAGCCGATATTACAGAGGATGCGTAAGGCCCCCTGCAACCTCCAGTCTGTTTTATGGGTTTTACTGGGACATTGTAAACCATGACCAATATTTCCTGGTTTTATTATCCGTGAAATAGAGTAAATTTTCTATTTCTGTGTGAACAAGAATTCAAAATGAAAGGCAAGTGCAATATAGAAGCCTGCAGACAGGACTAATGAACAGAGGAAATGTTGTCTACATTATTTATTATGGACTCTACTTTTTAAGCTGGTATTTTTTAATTTTGTGTAAAACTGGCAAAGTTGCCAAATTCTGATCACCTATTACGTTAGTTGAAATAATTTAATGAGCAGTTTCTTGTGCTCAATCAATTGAATGGAAGGCATACTAGTAAAATAACTAAGAATTTGGTTGACTGGAACAATGAAGTTACCTTAAAATAGGACTCAAAAACAGTGAAATCGCTGATGCATAAATTGTGTCAAGCCCGCTAATTTGCACCTGTACAAATCTATAAGTTTTCCATCAAATTTTGTACTTTTGGTATCATTACCTTTGGAGAAAGATTCTCTACCATTTAAGGAGAATTTTTTTGGATTGTTGAAAATTTTTGGAAACCAAGAGCAAGTTTCACTTCGAGGGTCTGAACAATGAAAGGGTTAAGAAAGCAATACATGCTAAATAAGAGAATAATAAAACTAATTTTAAAAGGAACTTCCATCATATTTCAGTCACATATCATGTGTAGTGGTCCTATGAGTTACTGTTTCCTGTGGCCTGGTAGTTAACACTCTCACCTCACAAAGTGAGTATCTGTGGTTCAATCCCTGGTCAGGTGGAAACATTGCATGTGCTTCCTTACACCTGCTGTCCCTGTTCACCTAGCAAGTAGGTACCTGGGTGTTAAGTCGACAGCTGTGGGTCGCATCCTGGGGGACAAGATTGAAGGACTCCAATGGAAATAAGACAGACAGCCCTTGATGACGCATTGACTTTCTTGGGTTATCCTGGGTGGCTAACCCTCCGGGGCCAAAAATTAAAGAAAATCTTATCCATTCCAGAAGACATATCGTATCTCAAAACTATCGTAACTGAAACCCTATAATACAGGGTTTTATGGTAATTTGTTCTAAAGAGCCAGAAGAACCCAACCTGCCCTTAGATACCTTTCTTTGTTGTTTCAACACTCGTGTTTTCTGAGTGATAAGCAAACAGGCTGCAACTTGAAATATTCAGAGGCACTGGCACCAAACAACTGAGTGAGTGTATCTTTCATAGGCTAATGCCCAGGCAAAGTGGCAAGATAGGGCAGAGTAGGCAGGACTGGGCAAAGTAGGCAGACAGGGAGGCTGGCTGGCAGGCAGGCAGGGAAGCTGGCAGGGAAGCTGGCAGGCAGGCAGGCAGGCAGGCAGGCAGGAAGGGAGGCTGGCAGGCAGGGAGGTGGCAGTCAGACAGGGAGGCAGCAGTCAGGCTGGTCAGCAGGCAGGCAGGCAGAGAAGGAGGCTGGCAGGCAGGGAGGTGGCAGGCAGGCAGGCTGGCAAGCAGGTAGGTAGGCAGGCAGGCAGGCAGGCACACAGGGAGGGAGGGAGGGAGGGAGGGAGGGAGGGGAGGGGAGAGGAGGGGAGAGGAGGGGAGAGGAGGGGAGAGGAGGGGAGAGGAGGGGAGAGGAGGGGAGAGAGAGAGGAGAGAGGAGGAGGAGGGGAGAGGGGAGGGGAGGGGAAGGGGAGGGGAGAGGGAAGGGGAGGGGAGGGGAGGGGAGGGGAGGGGAGGGAGGGAAGGGGAGGGAGGGAAGGGGAGGGGAGGGAGGGAGGGTGGGAGGGGATGGGAGGGGAGGGAGGGAGGGAGGGAGGGGAGGGAGGGAGGGAGGGAGGGAGGGGAGGGGAGGGAGGGAGGGGAGGGAGGGAGGGAGGGGAGGGAGGGGGAGGGAGGGGAGGGGAGGGAGGGAGGGGGGGAGGGGAGAGGGGAGGGGGAGGGGAGGGGGGAGGGGAGGGGAGGGAGGGAGGGGAGGGAGGGGAGGGGGGAGGGGAGGGGGAGGGGAGGGGGGAGGGGAGGGGAGGGGAGGGGAGGGAGGGAGGGAGGGAGGGAGGGAGGGAGGGAGGCAGGCAGGCAGGCAGGCAGGCAGGCAGGCAGGCAGGCAGGCAGGCAGGCAGGCAGGCAGGCAGGCAGGCAGGCAGGCAGGCAGGCAGGCAGGGAGGCAGGCAGGCAGGAAAGCAAACAGCTAGGCAGGCAGGTAGGCAGGCAGGCAGATAGGTGGGAAGGCAGGCAGGAAGGCAGGCATGTGGGCTGGTGGGTAGGCAGGCAGGAAGGCAGACTGGTAAAGAATTGTGTACTTAATATTAATATACTAGTTATCACTGACTCCCATTGCCACCATGTCTGGTACATTTATGGTCTCCCTCCCTCCCTTTCCACTATCTCACTCCCATTTATCTCCAACACACCCCCCACCATCACTCCATATAAGAGCTTTTCATAACCCTGGCTTGTCCCTGGGTTGAGGCCCACCCATGCCTGCTGCTGACCATAACACATGTATTGCAACTCAAAATTTCTGCTGCAGCTCAAAACTAAATTTCTTTAGAAGCATTATTATTATTATAATCAAAAAGAAGCGCTAAGCCACAAGGGCTATACAGCGTCTTTAGAAGCATAAATCGCAACTTAAGCCCATCGTAACTCAAGGGACCACTGTATAAGTCACTTGCAATATAGCAGTACTGTGTTGGCAAGCAGTACATAGCAACTGAGGGATCTAAAGCACTCTACCATGCGGAGGGGTGAGGGAGCCATGCAGGGAGTACGAAGCATTTCCAGGAGAACCTTGTCTGCGTGATGACACGTGTCCTGTGATTGCCTTCTGCAGCATCCGGTTTGCTCTGAAGAAGATGAATCTGCATAGTTTGACTATTTTCTTTCTAGAGGACAAAAGATTAGTGAAATACACTTAGAGTTGTGACTCTCCAACACTAGTGTTGTGACTCTCCAACACTAGTGTCGTGACTCTCCAACACTAATGTTATGACTCTCCAACACTAGTGTTGTGACCCTACAACACTAGTGTTGTGACTCTTCAGCAATAGTATTGTGACCCTTCAACACTAGTGTTGTGACCCTCCAGCACTAGTGAGATTATATTGCCAGTATTATAACAATAATGAACAATTCTGTAACCAATATTCTTTTAGTTGTTTCCTAATTGAATGACCTAGGAAAGTTTGGCCTAGATTTCCAAATTCTGTCAAACTGAGGGTTAATAATAATAAAAAAAAATAACAATAATTTCTACTTTTTCTTTTTGGTAGGCTATACGGGAAAAGGGGTTACTAGCCCATTGCTCCTGGCATTTTAGTTGACTTTTACAACATGCATGGCTTACAGAGGAAAGATTCTTATTCCACTTCCCCATGGTTGTAAAAGGAAAACTAATAAGAACAACAACTATTAAGATAAAATCAAACAAAACTCAGATGAGTGTGAATACATAAACGTGTACATGCATGTGTAGTGTGACCTAAGTGTAAGTAGAAGTAACAAGACGTACCTGCAATCTTGCATGTTTGTGAGACAGAAAAAAAGACACCACCAATGATGCCATCACGTAAAACAAATACAGGCTTCCATTTCACACTCACTTGGCAATATGGTAGTACCTCCCTGGGCGGTTGCTGTCTACTAACCTATTACCACCCCGCCTTGGTGGGAAACGGCTGACGTGTTAAAAAAATAATACAATGGAACCTCAAATTTTGAACGTATCACTTATCAAACTCTTCAAAAATAGAACCCTTTTTTCGAACCAACTTTGTCCCTATTATCGAACTCGCCCCTATTTTCTAACCGCCAAATACCGGGCCTGTCTGGCAGCCCACACTGTCTGCGTCCCCACGCAGGCGCCGTGAGCCAGTCTGGTTTTGTTGATGCTTGAGTGAACACTAACTTGCGCTCTCATTCAAACATTTTACAATTATTTCATTGTGTTTAGTACTTGTGGGACTGTGAAATAAGCTACAATGGGCCCAAAGAAACTTGCTAGTGGTACCCCTGTGGTAAAGAAAGTGAGAAACACCATAGATGTGAAGGAAATAATACAGAAGTGGAATGATGTCCAAATGTTTGTGGAGAAGTACCACCCTGAGAAAGCTGAAACAAGCCATCTTTGCAACAAGTTCAGTGACAGAACCATGTCCCATTTTAGGGAAATCTTAAAGAGGCACCAGAAACAGAGGACTGTGGACAGTTATTTTGTGAGACAGGGGTCCAGTGACTCTCAAGCTGGTCCTAGTGGCATTAAAAGACAGAGAAGGGAAGTAACCCCAGAAAGGGCTTTGATACCTAACGTCCTTATGGAGGGGGATTCCCCTTCCAAACACTAACCCCAACTCCCTCTCTCCTCCTCCCTATCTTCCAGATGCCATCACCAATCTTCAATAAAGGTAAGTAAAATGTTATTTTATATTTTTATTTAAATTTATTAATACATAACTGAACACTATATTTGTTGTGTGTATGTAAAATTATAATTAATCTCTATAAATGTATTTTTTTTTTTTGTGAATATTTTTGGGTTTCTGGAACAGATTAATTGTATTTCCATTATTTCTTATGGGGAAATATAACTTCGCTTTTCAGACTTTTCGAATTTAGAACTAACTCCTGGAATGGATTAAGTTCGATATTTGAGGTTCCACTGTAATAAAATAATAATAATAATAATAATACAGTGGACCCCCGGTTAACGATTTTAATCCGTGCAAGAGGGGTAATTGTTATGCGAAATAATCGTTATGTGAATGAATTTTCCCCATAAGAAATAATGGAAATAAAATTAATCCGTGCAAGACACCCAAAAGTATGAAAAAAAAATTTTTTTACCACATGAAATGTTAATTTTAATACACACAAACTGAAAAAGGCATGCACACTTACATGACACTTACTTTTATTGAAGATCTGGTGATGATTGATGGGATGGGAGGAGGGGAGAGCATTATCTTCTTACTGTTTAGAAGGGGAATCCCCTTCCATTAGGACTTGAGGTAGCAAGTCCTTTTCCGGGGTTACTTCCCTTCTTCTTTTAATGCCACTAGGACCAGCTTGAGAGTCACTGGACCTCTGTCGCACAACAAATCTGTCCATAGAGCTCTGTACCTCCCGTTCCTTTACGATTTGTCTAAAATGGGCCACAACATTGTCATTGAAATAGTCACCAGCACGGCTTGCAACAGCTGTGTCAGGGTGATTTTCATCCATAAAGGTTTGCAGTTCAACCCACTGTGCACACATTTCCTTAATTTTTGAAGTAGGCACAATGGATTCCACAACTGGCATAGGCTTCTCAGGGTTAGCCCCAAACCCTTCAAAATCTTTCTTAATTTCCATACTAATTCTCACCCTTTTTACCACAGGGTTGGCACTAGAAGCTTTCTTGGGGCCCATGGTCACTTATTTTCCAGAAACAGCACCGAAAACACTGTAATAATACGAAATATTCCGATTGTATGCTTGGATGTTACCGCGGAGGCTGGCTGGTAAACAATGCCACCGGCGGAACATGTGAGCGCGTCTCGGAAGAAAATCGGTAAGCGGGTTTTTAAGCGGTATGTGAGGCAAAATTTTTGCAATTAAAGTAAGCGGTATGCGAAATAATCGCTATGTGATGCCATCGTTATGCGGGGGTCCACTGTAATAATAATAATAATAATAATAATAATAATAATAATAATAAAGCATATACCAGAATATAAATCCATGGATAGGACGACCCCTGATAACTTGCCAAAAAAAAAATCCTCAATTTTTTATAGAGTATCTAGTGTCTGAGCATATTTAAAATGGGTCAAATAGTTCCAATTCAAAATGTATTCTAGCCCAAACTCAGGTAAAAAATGAAATGTGACAGCTGATAAACAAAAATAAAGGAGCTCTGCAGTAGAGTTATTGGCCTGTGCTAGGCAGGTCCTCCTGATACCTAACCATTATAAGACACTTGCTCTTCATGGTACTCTACCTTGACAAAAAACCGAAAGATAGATTGCAGATCACCCAGAACAAAATGGTAAGATTCATCCCTGACCTGTGTCCAAGATAGGGTGTAGGGAAGGATGAATTACAACAATTGGATATGCTGAATGTTGAAGATAAGAGTAAAACAGCTGAAGTTAAATCAAGTTTAAAAAATTGCTCACAAACAGTGTCCAGAATATCTTGCTGCCAATTTTGTCAAGGCTGGGAATCAAAGCAATCATTGTACTAGGGGGAGAGAGCACAACTTTGTAGTACCCACAGTCAGTGGCCAGACTTCAAACACCTTTTATTGTACAGAAGTAAAGGAATGGAACAAACTGTCTGTACATGTCAAAGCCAGTCATAGCATGAATGAATTCAAGAAGAGAGCCAAAAGGTGCCTAATGAATGTAGCAACAGAAAGGGAGGAGAATGATTTTTTATTATTTTTGGCTAACACACATGTACATATAAATAACTCATTTTACCTTATTCCTAGTATATCTCCTTTATATTATAATAATAAGATACTGTATAATAATAAGATATTGACTTTTTTGTATAATAATAAGATATTGACTTTTTTGGGTTATCCTAGGCTCTCTACACATATGCTGCTATGTATGATAATCTATGTAACTGTATTTGTATATACCTTAATAAACTTACTTACAAGACTAGAAGAGCACTACAGTAGACTAATGGTTCATGCTAGGCAGGTCCTACTCAAATGAAATCTTTCTCACTCATATATTTGTGTAATTTATTTTTAAAGCTACCCATGGTTTTAGGTTCAGTGATCAAAGGCATATCACCCGCCCTCCCTCCCATCTTTGCATACCTATCTCCCTCCTTGCCTCCCTCCCTCTCTCTGCCTCTTTGCTTCTCTCCCTTATTATAGTTATTATTACTGTATATACACCTACCATCCGACTTACGACCGAGTTCGGTTCCGAGAAACCGGTCGTAAGTCGAAATGGTCATAAGTCGAACTTTACTTCTGAATATCAACAAAACATTTTTGTAATGACTTTATTTTATTGTTTTATTTTGGTATTTCATGTTTTACTTTACTTTTTGTGCTGTTAGTACTGTATTTTATACTGTAAGGTTTAGGATAAACACTGTGTACAACACAAATAGTTGTTTATTTCCCAGAAATTTGGCATAAAAAACACAGTCGAGTGGTCGTAAATCGAGCAGGTTGTAAGTCGGATGGTAGGTGTACCTATCAGGTATATACAGTAAGAATAATAATACTCCATGGGGAAATGGAAAAGAATCCTTCCTCCATAAGCCATGCATGTTGTAAGAGCAACTAAAACACCAGGAGTATGGGGGTAGTAACCCTTTCTCCTCTATAAATTACTAAATGAAAAAAAAAAAAAAACATTTTTGTTTTTTTTTTAGGTCACCCTGCCTTGGTGAGAGATGGCTAGTGTGTTGAAAGTAGTACAGTAGTAGTAGTAGTAATAATAATACGAACATGAGTACAGTATTATATACCTGTTAGATATCTTCTGTGTGCGGCTCTTCGAGGTGCTGTCCAATTTTGCCACTCTAGCACGAAGGGGCCCTGGAGAATTTAGTGAGCCTGGTGCCCCACCACGTTCAATACTACTGCTCCGCTGGAAGTCCCGTAGGGCCTAAACGAATATAATTTAAAACATGGTAACAAATGTCACTGAGATTCTGTAAAACATGGGGAATAATACAAAGGATGTAAGAAAGCAGATGTGGACTGCAGAATGTTGGTGGTGAGCACAGCATGCTAAACTCAAGATTTTAAAGGATAAGGACAAAATTATGAATATACTGTAATTATATGGATTTGGAAAAGGCATATGATAGGATGGATAGGGGGGCAATGTGGCAGATGTTGCAAATGTATGGAATAGGATGTAGGTTATTGAAAGCAGTTTAAAGTTTTTATGAGGATAGTGAGGTTCAGGTTAGAGTATGTAGGCGAGAGGGGGATTATTTCCCAGTAAAAGTAGGCTTTAGACAGGGATGTGTGATGTTACCATGGTTGTTCAATATATTTATAGATGGAGTAGTAAGAGAAGTGAATGCTCGGGTGTTGGCAAGAGGTGTGGGATTAAAAGATAAAGAATCTAACACAAACTGGGAGCTGTCACAGTTGCTCTTTGCTGATGACACTGTGCTTTTGGGAGATTCTGAAGAGAAGTTTCAGGGGTTGGTTGATGAGTTTGGTAGGGTATGTAAAAGAAGGAAGCTAAAAGTGAATATAGGAAAGAGTAAGGTGATGAGGATAACAAAAAAATTAGATAATGGAAGATTGGATATCAGATTGGAGGGAGAAAGTATGGGGGACGTGAATGTGTTCAGATATTTGGGAGTGGATGTGCCAGTAGATGGGTCAATGAAGGATGAGGTGAATCATAGAATTGATGAGGGAAAAAAGGTGAGTGGTGCACTGACAAGTCTGTGGAGACAGAGAACTCTATCCATGAAAGCCAAGAGGGGAATGTGTGAGAGTATAGTTATACCAACGCTCTAGTATGGGTGTGATGCATGGGTGTGAATGTTACAAGAAGAAGAAGGCTGGAGGCAGTGGAGATGTCATGTCTGAGGGCAATGTGTGGTGCGAATATAATACAAAGAATCCGTAGTTGGAGATTAGGAGGAGGTGTGGAATTACCAAAACTATTATCCAGAGGGCTGAGGAGGGGTTATTGATTTGGTTTGGACACGTAGAGAGAATGGAACAAAGAAGAATGACTTCGAGAGTATACTATTCTGTAGTGGAGGGAAGGCGAGGTTCAGGTCAGCCTAGGAAAGGTTGGACGTAAGGGGTAAAGGAGGTTTTGTATGTGAGGGGCTTGGACTTCCAGCAAGCGTGCGTGAGTGTTCAACAGAAGCAACTGGAGACAACTGGATTTTAGGACTTGGCGTGCTGTTGGAGTGTAAGCAAGGTAACATTTACGAAGGGATTCAGGGCAACCAGCAGGCCAGACTTGAGTCCTGGAGATGGGGAGTACAGTGTCTGCACTCTGAAGGAGAGGTGTTAATGTTGCAGTTTTATAACTGTAGTGTAGGCATGCCTCTGGCAAGACAGCGATGGAGTGAATGATGTTGAAAGTTTTTCTTTTTTGGGCCACCCTGCCTTGGTGGGAAATGGCTAATGTGTTAATAAAAAAAATAAATATACAAGAATGCAAATCGTATCTATAACGTGTGTGAATGATTTCAAGATTTTATTCTTGTGGTCTGGCCTGAAACCAGAATTAATTTCTGATCATCAGAATACCTATAGAACTACTCAATAATAACCCACATAGAGACAGAAACAAAAGAGGTTGATTGATCTGTATAATTCAACCCCCTGCCGAAAATCCCAGAAGGGGAATGACATATACAAATCAATCAACCTCCTGTGTTTCTGTCTCCATGTAGGTTATTATTAAGCAGTTCTTTAAGTATTCTGGCAATCTTCCCCATAGTATATCTGCTGGTAGAAGGTAAAACAAGTCATGGTGACACTGATTTCTAACTGACTTATGGCACTTCTTTTCAGTGCGTCTATTCTGCACTTCCTCCTGTATCTCTCATTCCAGTAAGCCTCTGTTTCAGCATGTAGATCATAGACTTGGGCCCTGATTATTTTCTACATACTGTATATTATCAGGCATGTACCTCTTCTCTGTTCAGAGTGCATTCAGGTGCTTTGAGGCATTCCTAGAAGTTTAGAGTTGCTCTACTGATTCTGCACAGGCAACAGAAGATCCCTATATATTTTCCAGTTCAGTTATCTTTCCAGCCTTTAAAGGGGCTGTGAGCAGAGAACTACATTCATAACATAAAAGCACATAAAAGTGCTGTGAAGAGCACCATCAATAGCTTCTGATGAATTTGCTTTACTGTGTTCTCTATGTGAGTCATCTGACAAGACCTCCAAGTGCTGCAGATATGTAGCAAAGACGATGTATAGAACCTGACAGTGTGGTGATTGGAAATGTTGTGTTACAGTATCTAACTTCTACAATACGAAATAAACACAATCCAGTTTCATATGTATGGAGCTACACTGTGTGATCCATAATATATTCAACAAATATTGGTTGGAAAGGCGAATGTCATGGCTTTCTCAGAAAGTGATTAGATGTGTTATATGTTAATGTATGAAGCGGGGGTGAAGCCTAGGGGTGTCTTGGGTGGCTGTATATGCTTGTATACCACTCTTACAATTTGAAATAGTGATAACATAGCTTCTTATATACTTAAGTGCTATTATACAGACCATCAATGTGATTTTTTAATTTATTAGGGTTAAGACCTATTAACTGCAGTACAGTATTTAATCAGTACAATTATATTAAGCTCCATAAGCCATGCATGTTGTAAAAGGTGACTAAAATGCCGGGAGCAAGGGACTAGTAATTCCTTCTCCTGTATATAGTATTAAATTTAAAAAGAGAGGCTTTTGTTTTTCTTTTTGGGCCACCCTGCCTTGGTGGGATATGGCCGGTTTGTTGGAAAAAAAAAATTATATTAAGAATACATTAATCTCTAAACTAAAAATAAAAGCAAACTTTCAGTGTATACACACTAAGATAAACAGCTCTGAGTATAGGAGAAGAGAAATATATAGATTAATGACTCAACAGTTTTTGATGTAGTGGCATTGTATATAATAAAAAATTATGATCTCTCTTCAATTTACATGTGTATTTTAATTAAAAATCATATTTTTTTAATTACCCTAAAAGAAAACATACCTTTAAACTCTGTGAAAGGGCATCAGAACGCAATTTTGCATAGACTGTAAGTCGATCCGTATTGTTATGTTTGTCAAGCCAAGTAGCAATGGCCCGCAGATCCTCCCTCACACCAGGAGGCATCAATTCCACTCCACTGATGGTATCCTCACTCACCTCTGGGTACATTTATTAAAATAAAAAAATGAGACCTACTATTTCAAAAATTATTTACACAGTTGAATTTACAGGCTGAGAGTTATCCTACTAGTTCATTTCAAAGCCTAACATCCAGGTACCTTCTTACTGATACGTGACCAGGGGCAACAGATGTAGAGAAACATGCATAATGTTTCCAGTGGTGCTGGAATCAAAGCCTGGTCCCTCAGTTGTGAGCTAAGGGCACCACCCCTTGAGCCCCAAGTCTCAATGTTAATGGTATTCAGAGTAAAACAGTGTGATAATACCTATTTTAATCTAAATACCAAGTCACTTACTCCTGTCTAACACAGTCACATTAAATATGCAGTACCTAGACAAAATATTATATGCCAGTAAAAGTGGTTTAGGTGCCAATTACTCAAAATTAGTTTTCAGGTGGATAGCTGCTTACACTATACTGTACATAAAAATGATTGAAATAGGCAGTGTCTACAAGGCTTACTGTACCTTCTTCTTCGAGTAGTTCCAAAGTCACTATTGGAGGTACGGGTTTCTGGTACTTTTTAAGTTCATCTCGAAACTCTTTGCTGAGAAGATCTGTTCCTATTTCAAAAAGGGAAGTCTGGAAACATAAAATCAAAACAGAATATGAGAAATCCAGTAAAAATGCTTTAATTCAATAAAATATTCAATAATTTAAAGTATATATGTATCTAGTAATCTCTCACAAAACCTATTTTTATTTACAGACATTTACAGCATCTCCATGGCTAAGTGGAATAGAATTCTTCCTCCGTAGTAAGAGGTGACTAAAATGCCGGGAGCAAGGCGCTAGTAACCCCTTCTCCTGTATGTATTACTAAATTTAAAAGGAGAAACTTTCGTTTTTCCTTTTGGGCCACCCCACCTCAGAGGGATACAGCTGGTACATTGAAAGAAAGAAAAGATTTACAGTACATAGTAAAACAATTCAGAAAAAAATATTACACAGATATTTCATGACTTGTTTCAGAGAGCATCTACAATTTAATAAGTGGTGAGATTTTCAATAGTGAAAGTACATACATACAAGGCTTCTCTAAAGTTTTGAAGGCTCAAGGCAATAAAAATGAGAAAGGTGTTACATTTTGGCATACATTTTCAGCTTCCACCTTAAACCAATTATTACACAAGCAAAGGAAGCTATCAGAACCATCACAAATTCAAATTTTAGGTAAAAACATTCTGCTCTTATTTAAATCCTTAAACCTACTAAATGCAAATGTCATACATGTTGACTCTTCAAAACATATCACTGTAATGGTAATGTTGACCTAAGACAGTTCCTGAAAAACTATACAGGCAGGCCTCACTTATACAACAGGTTAGGTTCCGGGGCTACTAATGTGAAGTAAAAAATCACTGTACAATGAAACATAACCTTTTTCACTTTCAAATACATGTAAAAGCCTTATAACATGTTTACACTATTGTATATTAACCCTTTGAGGGTCCGTCCCATAGATCTACGGCTTTACGTTCAGGGTCCAAACCGTAGATCTACGTCATGAGCTCAGCTCACTCTGATAAACTGTGAGTGGTACATTTGGGCCTAGATATGAGAGAATACATCTATGTGGTATGTGTGCACCACATAAAACAGATCCTGCAGCACGCTGTGTATAATGAGAGAAAAAAATGAAATCATGATTTTTCGATTAAAACAGCAACTTTGCAGTGTTTTTTCGTATGTTTTTTATAGTTCTATTTGCGATTTATTGGTCTCATTTGATAGAATGGAAGACATATTACAGAAATAGAGATGATTTTGATTGGTTTTAGCACTGGAAATGGCTTGAAACTGAGCTCAAAGTAGCAGAAATGTTAAATTTTTGCCAATATTCAAGAGTAAACAAACGACCTCACACGTCTAATACACGCCAGCTGGTGGGTCTAATATGCATTCACAAATATGGTGATGATATTTATACAATTATTACAGTATTGCATAACAGTAAATCTTCTATTTTTTGGTGTGAATAAAAATTCATTATGTGAATAAAAAATAAAAATGGAATTTATTTGTAAAGCCTCAAAACGTAACTAATGAACAGAGGAAATGTTAGTTTAGTTCCAGGAATACCTACACTGTTTATTCTGGACCCTATTTTGAAATTGGAATATTTTGAACTTTGTGTTAAATTGGCCAAATTAACAATTTCCGATCACTTTAATTTGTAGTTGAAACAGTTGACTTGGTGATTTCTTGTGCTCAATCGATAGAATAGAAGTAATACTAGTGAAATAGCTAAGAATTTGGTTGACTGGAATAATATAATTGGCCTAAAATGGGAGTCAAAGTCGGCAAAATCGCTGATTCGTAAATATCGCTGACACATCAAAATTCGCGAGAGCATAATTTCGTCAATTTTCCATCAAATTTCGTACTTTTTGTTTTATTACCTTCACAAAAAGATTCTCTTACCATTTCATAAGAAAAAATAACAAATTTTTTTTTTTGAAAATTCTTGGACACTGGGGCACCACTTCAGATTTGGGCCTTGGACCCTGAAGGGGTTAAGTAAGCAATAGAGTTAGGGCTAAAAAACGCATATACAGTACACACATTACTTACCTTAAAATATTTTCGTACTTAGCTTATAGTGAGTGGTGAATATATTTATTGTAGGCATTTTTTTTTTTTTTTTTCAACAAGTCGGTCGTCTCCCACCGAGGCAGGGTGACCCAAAAAAAGAAAGAAAATCCCCAAAAAGAAAATACTTTCATCATCATTCAACACTTTCACCACATGCACACATTATCACTGCTTTTGCAGAGGTGCTCAGAATACAACAGTTTAGAAGCATATACATATAAAGATACACAACATATCCCTCCAAACTGCCAATATCTCAAACCCCTCCTTTAAAGTGCAGGCATTGTAGGTATATAGTCTGAATAAAAGAATAATGGGTATAATTGAAAACAGCTGTAAAGTGAAGCTAACTGGTGTCCCTGAATCCCTTCACAAAATATTACCCTGCTCACAACCCAACAGCTCGTCAAGTCCCAAAAACCATTTGTCTCCATTCACTCCTACCTAACATGCTCATGCTGTACATATGGCCAAGCCCCTTGCACACAAAACCTCTTTTACCCCCTCCCTCCAACCTTTCCTAGGACGACTCTTACCCCCTCCTCCAGTCCACTACAGATTTATACACCCTCCAAGTCAACCTATTTTGTCCATCCTCTCTAAATGACCAAACCACCTCAACAACCCCTCCTCAGCCCTTTGAATAATACTCTTAGTAACTCCACACCTCCTAATTTCCACACTACGAATTCTCTGCAAAATATTTACACCACACATTGCCCTTAAACACAGCATCTCCACTGCCTCCAGGCTCCTTCTCACTGTAGCATTTACAACCCATACTTCACACCCATGTAAGTGTTGGTACCACTATACTCTCATACATTCCCTTCTTTGTCATCATGGATAACATTTTTTGTCTCCACAGATACCTCAAAGCACCACTCACCTTTTTTCTTTCATCAATTCTATGGTTAACTTCACCCTTCATAAACCTATCCATTGACAGGTCTACTCCCAAATATCTGAACACATTCACTTCATCCATACTCCCTCTCTCCAATGTGATATCCAATTATTCTTTACCTAACTTGTGATACCCTCATCACTTTACTCTTATCTATGTTCACTTTCACATTCACTTTATCTCTATACTAATCTTTTATTGTCATCTCATAAACTACCCATAAATCTCCAACTTATCATTTACAATTTCAGTTTTTAATGAATTTTATCGTAATTTGTACCTTAACTATTATTTTTAACTTCATGGCTAAACTTTATGCCAGACCTAAATTAAAAAAAGAAACTACATATGTAGCCTTCTACTGTTAAGTAGTCTTAGTCCTAGTCTAAGTTTGCTTCAAATGCTGTGCATACAGTAGGCTTTCACACTGTTAAACTCTTATTTTAAATTTATTCTTATATTTCTTTAAATTTTAATTCTGTTACATATTAACAAAATCACACTCGTGCATGGCTTAACAGGGGAGAATTCTAAGCCACTTTCCCACAGGGATATAAATATTTCTACAAACAGAACTAAAAGGAAAAAAACACATTACCACATTCTCAATTTCTACACTCTGAGGGTTATTCTGCTCAAAGAACTTGCAAGTTTCAGCTAAACGATTCATAGCTTCTAAATACTGTGGGACTCCAATGCTGCTTGGTCGCTCTTTAACCACCGCTTCCACCTGACCAGCAACATTGTAGAAACTAATAACATAATCCAACTCCTGAAGAGTCTTCTCTGTATCTGTCAAAAGAAAAATTTCAAAATTTATTAATTATATAAAAAAAATATATAATCAGTACATTTTGAAGTGTTGTAAGTGGTTATTTGAAAGTGACATATTTCATGATTAAGGTACTGTAACCAATGTAGGTTTGTAATAAAGTTGGTAGAATTACCGACAATATGTAAAGTATTACATTATTTTATTAACTTTGTACACTTGTGGTACAGTACTGTGTGGGTGTAAATACCTTATCACCAGTATTATCTTAATAGGTGCATTTTTTTATATACTGTATTAGAGCACTTATAACTCTGCTACTGTAAGATATATTCATAATCCAAGGTTCAGTTAGTATACTGATGCTTTGCATCAATATTTTAACTATCAATTAATAGCAAGTTTTGTAGCACACATAACTGTGGTTATTTTGATTCCATGCATTATTGCATTTAATATATAACATCTAAAAACAATACAATACTGGTAATTCATTATCGACTCAAAATTAAAAACAAAAAAAAATCCTAATTCATCAATTTATACCAAAAAGGTAGAATCCCACC
Organism: Cherax quadricarinatus; assembly: GCF_038502225.1. Classification (NCBI taxonomy): domain Eukaryota; kingdom Metazoa; phylum Arthropoda; class Malacostraca; order Decapoda; family Parastacidae; genus Cherax; species Cherax quadricarinatus. Next base: position 48,792,439 of record NC_091304.1, read on the forward strand.
ACAGTGCCAGAAGACAATACAGTATGTAAGGAATACACATGTGCAACAGTTATGTATCTTTATTTCCAAAATGTTTTGCCTATACAGTAGGCTTCTTCCAATAAGGAAATATTACTGTTGCATAACATTTCCTGTGTTCATTAGTCGTGTCCCCAGGCCTCTCCTATAATACACTTGCATTTCATTTTGAATTCTTGTTCACATAAAAATATAAGATTTACTCTACTTCATGGATAATTAAATATAACTAGGAAAGACTGGTCATAGTTTACAGTGTCCCAATAGTTGAATCAATTTATTAAAAACCCATAAAACAGATCAGGGGCTGTAGTGGGACCTTTCCTCTCCTCTGCAATATTGGCAAAAATCGTTGTGTAATTTCAGTGCTAAAAATAAGTGAAATTACAGAACACATCTATGATTATAACACATGTCTATAGGAAAAGAGGTTCCAGTTCCTAGGCAATCAACTTATGAACAGATTTCAGGAGCAAATTAATGTCATAAATGGGGGATCATTATACTGTACTACTCTGCTCAAAGCCGAATAACTTTTGAAATTATTACTAATTGTAAAAACAAGAAAATTTTTATAGTTTTCTTCTTTTTCAGGTCACCCTGCCTTGGTGAGAGATGGCTGACATGTTAAAAAAAAGTTCTGAAATAGTTAAATACCATATAATGTATTGTAAATCTTTTTCTAATGTAATAAGTTTACAATCTGCCTGCACAATGCTGCACATGCAACCAATGACCAACCTACTTTACAGGTTCCACTAATAGCCTCAAAAGTAAAGCTTTTCCAGTGTAAGGCTAGATGCTTATTTGGCTTTTATAAGAATATAGCAGCTACAATAATTTTACACAAATAATTAAATATCAGGGAGCAAGGGGCTAGTAACCCCTTCTCCTGTATATATTACTAAATTTAAAGGGAGAAACTTTTGTTTTTCCTTTTGGGTCACCCCACCTCAGTGGGATACGGCTGGTGCGTTGAAAGATGAAAGAATTAAATATCATAATCATGTACAGTGGACCCTCAGTTATCGGCTGTAATCCATTCCTGAAGGTCGGCCGATAACTGAAATGGCTGATAACTGAATTTATATTTCCCATAAGAATTAATAGAAATAAAATTAATTCGTTCCAAACAAAGATATTCACAAAAAAAATAATTCTTTTTACAATTATGTAAGTATTACATACCTTTATTGAAGGCTAATGCTGGTTTCTGGAAGATAGGGAGGAGGAAAGAGGGAGGCGTTAGTGTTTGGAAGGGTAATCCCCCTCCATGAAGACTAGGTAGTAATGCCTTCTTTGGGTTTACTTCCCTTCTCTGTCTTTTAATGCCACTAGAACCAGCTTGAGAGTCACTGGACCCCTGTCTCACAAAATAACTGTCCAGAGTGCTCTGTTTCTGGCATCTCTTTAAGATTTCCCTGAAGTTGGACAGGGTTTTATCACTAAACATGTTGCAGATATGGCTTGTTTCAGCTTTGTCAGGGTGGTGTTTCTCTACAAAAGCTTGCACCCTGGTCCACACTGCACACACCTCTTTAATCTCTGAAGAAGGCACCTCTTTCACTCCCTCTTCCTCCTCCTCCTCCTCTGAAGCAAGTTCCTCAGCTGCAGTCTGTTGCTGTTCAAGTTGAAGCTCTTGCAGCTCTTCAGTGGTAAGCTCTTCCCTGTGGTCCTCCACCAACTCTTCCACATCCTCGCTACTCACCCCCCAACCCCAGGGGTTTCCCCAAAGACACAATAGAGTCCACAGGGTCGGCAGGGTCAGGGTCACAGTGAGTCTCAAACCTTTCAAAATCCCTCTCTTGGACACAATCTGCATACAGTTTTCTCCAAGCAGAGTTCAAAGTCCTGGAAGTCACTCCCTTCCAAGCCTTACCATGGAGCCATGGTTACTTATTTCACAGTTGCACTGCAAGAAAAACCACTAAAAACAATGGTAAACAAGGAAAATGTTTGGATGTATGAGCAGAAGCTTCCCCAGCCACCGAGAGACAGCCAAACTGAAGCACAAGCTGCCCCAGCCGGCGGATGAACGCATCCAAAATGGCTGATAACCGAGCAAACAGCCGATAACCGAGTGCCAAAAACCCCGCCAATAACCGAGTTGGCCGATAACCAAACCGGCCGATAACCGGGAGTCCACTGTATTTGTAACTAGAAATTGAATGGCATATTGTTTGCTGCTAATCAACAATGCTGAGCCATATAACAAATTAAATTATATTTTTTAAATACAGTATAATATATCACAGCATCTTTCATTAAGTGATAATGACACTTTTCATGGCCTTACTTAATTGTCTTCGCTGCAAGTTACCAGTCTGCTGATACAAGGGCAGAATGGTTGTCTCAAGGCGGGCTAGTCGGTGCTCAAAGGAGTCCAAGATGCTACTCACATTGGTTGCCACTTGACCCGATCGTGACAAGACCTCGCGAAGATTTCGCAACTGGCTCATTTCCTGTGTAGTGTATAAAGAGATGAAGAAAGAATTAAATAAGATAGACTGATGAAGGAGTATATAAATCTTGGGTAGATGGAAGATGATTTAGAGCATGTATGGAAGAGTTGAAGGAAAGTGTGAAAAATGTAATGTACTGAGAGATAAAGTATTATTTTGGAATTATTATTATTATTATTATTATTATTATTATTATTATTATTATTATTATTATTATTATTACTGAGCATTAAACAAGCTGTAACAATAAGAATGTTGGTGCCTGCCTTCACAATGGAAAGTCAGATTTGAAATTGAAGCCTACTATTTGAGTTCATTTGGTTTTCTTAGGTTAAATCTTATAAAGTTATCACAGTTGTATTTTTACAACAGTCTTATAATGTTTAACTCCTAAATTCTAGAGCTTCATGATTCACAAGATTTAATTACCAGGACCATATTTTTATTGAAAGCACCTTGCAAATAAGTTTATTTGTCCACGAGTTTTAGCATGGAATGAAAATCAAGATGAAAATCAACCTTCAGTTTGTATTTTATCTAATATAAAATTATACAGTATTTAACAGGTTTGTTTCAATGAATCTTTTACATTATATGAATGGCATAGTAACAACTGTATTTTTTTTAGAACCAATAACGCACATACATATTCCTAGAAAAAGTTAGTTTATTTAGGCACAGGTACATATAAGTACAATTATCAAAGTGTACATTGCCTAGGAAAGCCCAAAAAAAGTCAGTGACTAATTTCCATTGGGGTCCAGTATGTGAGCGGGTCACCTACCTGTTAGTGACTCTTCCACCTCCACTTACCTCACTATGTTCACAAAGCAATGACAAGCAGCAATATATTTTGCTGAAAATATATAGATATACTAACTACTTCTAAACTCATTTGGTAGAGCATTTGGCTCATGGCCAAAAGGGCAAGGGCTGAATCCTAGGCAGGGTGAGATATATGGGCATAGGCAAGTTTCTATGACTTAGTTCAGTGGACTCTGTCTTAATGGTGCACCTTTGTCTCAGCTGAAGGACCTAGGCTCAATCCTGGAATGGATGGAGACAATAAGCAGGTATCCTCACCCACTGACCCTGTTGAACTAGCAGGAAAAACATCCCCAGGAGTTAGCAAATGATTGTGGGTCACATCCTTAGGGAGAGGACTTAATGACCTGAATGAAATAAGCTACATACGCTACTTGAATTTTTTTGATAATCCTAGTTCACTAATCCTACAGGTTAATAATTCCAAGTGTAATTGAGTATCTCATAGACATTCCTTTTCTGCTAGGCTATGTGCAGCAGGTGGAAAAAGAATAAGTTTATTTAGGCCCGGGTACACATAAGTACAATTATCTTACATAGTGTAAATTACCTGGGTTATCCTAGGTAATTTACACTACATATGATAAGTGTACTTATGTGTACTTATGCCTAAATAAAATTACTTGCTTATTTATTTTTTTCCAACCCACTGCACATTGCCTAACATGAAACGTATATCTAAGAGATAGTTGATTACTGAAGACTACATCCTGAGGGAAGACCTAAGGCTCTCAATGATAATAACTCACTTGGCTTGGCTTTCCTAAGTAATCCTGAGGATAATAGTTCAAATAAAATTTTTCTTCCCATAACCTTGCTCAGTATAATAGTATATTCATGGAGTAAAAGTTTAACCCACAGGAATCATACAGTGCCTGGGAATGCCAAGTAATCAGTTTTGGTCCAAGGAAAAGGAGGATAGCTTCAGTTCCTTGAATCAAGGGCCCATTCCCAAACATTAAGACAGCCTTGAAGAAATAACCATGTAACCCAATTGTATACAAGGACCCAATGGAAAAACAAAGACCCAAATGGAAATACAAGGACCTCAATGGAAACATGGGGACCCCCAAAGGAAAAACAAGAACCCTTATGGAACACCAAGGTCCCCAATGAAAATAAGTCACTTTATCTTACTTTTTTGGGTTATCCTTGGTAATTTACACATATTACTAGGTATGATAATGGTGCTTATGTGTATTTGTACCTAAATAACCTTACTTACATGAAAACCATATTAGGAAGACCCCCCCCCCTCTCAACCAACCGGAAGACGCCTCCGCCCACAATCATCAAAAAATTCTACCGATTTTTCACTCAAATCCATGGGCCACGGTGCCTCCTTTAATCACTAGAGAACTGTGGAACGTGTCAATCTTTCGAAGACGAATGTTTAAACACCAGAGATAAATGCAGCCAAGTGCCATATTTTTATTTTCTCCAAAATCACGGTGAAGGGAAGTTGGTGATTAGCAGGTATATTATTCTCATCCCAAGTCCTATCCTTCAAGTTTACCACTTAAAACCACTCCTACCTACCTTTTCTAACTGCCTAGAGACGTCCATTCTCTTTTCTATAGTTTGTTCTATCATTTTATTTTATCTTTCGTTGTTGTTGGTGCTGGAGTCAGAGTTGTTAAGGGCCACCATGCATTTCTTTCCCTTAGTTGGTGGTTTAAAGGGTCAGCACAACTGACGCCGTATCCAGCCTTGATGCCTAGTTTCTGGGAAATTAGTGCTGGGGCGGAAAAAGGGGACGGGAAGAAGAATGCTCTTTTATTAATACTGGTAGAATTACCGACAATATGTTAAGTAAAAGTACACAAACGCATCTAATGTGATATTTTATTGTGGCAACGTTTCGTTCTCCAGGAGCTTTATCAAGCCGTTACAAACAATACACGGACACAGCCTCTGTGTCCGTGTATTGTTTGTAACGGCTTGATAAAGCTCCTAGAGAGCGAAACGTTGCCACAATAAAATGTAACTGTGGGAACTTATTCGGTCCCAAGTCCCACAAGGTAAATAAGCCGTACGAAACCCCTAATTTCCACAGATAGGCCGTCTGAGTTTTGCGAGCTTCACATCTACTCAAAACACATACTCACACTCGGGTTGGTGGGGAGAGCTCGGCCAGCATTGGTAGCGTGCAGACGTGTCTTCCGAAGGCTCCTCAGTTGTTTGTTGGTGGTGTAGGCCCTGTTTAGGCTCTGCTTTACCGTCTTTCTCTTCTTGTATGCTTGTGTTTTTATAGCTTTCTCTTTATCAGGCGGTGTTGTGTGGCCCATTTCTGGGGGTTCGACTGATACGTCGTTCTCCCCTAAATGGGGGCGAACGACATCTCAGTCGAATGGTAGATAAGGAGCATAGTCTTGTCAAGACTATGCTCCTTAAAAAAAAAACCATACCACGGGCGGGATTTGAACCCGCGGTCAGAGAGTCTCAAAACTCCAGACCGTCGCGTTTTGAGACTCTCTGACCGCGGGTTCAAATCCCGCCCGTGGTATGGTTTGTTTGCAATCGTGTCATTACGATTTCGTGAGTCATGTTAACTATGCTCCTTATCCACCTCGAATTACTCCAGACGTGATGGTGGTTCTTGTGCGTCCTAAGGATGGTGGTACACCCTTCACCAATCCACGGGAAGTCACCAATGCCATCTGTGGATCTCCTTTTGGCAAGGCCTGCATAAATGGGGGTGGATGGCAACTTGGTAGGGGTGCAGCCCTAAGGCTCCGACTCTATCTTAAGTCTTTTCTGGCCAGAAATTTACCACTTAATGCCATTCATGTCCTGGGTAGGTGGAATGTTGTCTGCTGCCGGTTGTTGTTACGGCAGAATTGGACCAATTTCCTCGTCCCTCTCAGATGAGGAGATCCACTCTGAGTTGGTTTTAAGCGGGGGTGACGACTTAGGTTTGCGGGAGGTTTGGATTATTATTATTATTATTATAATCAAGGGGGAAGCGCTAAACCCGGAGGATTATACAGCGACTGGGGGGGGGGATGTGGAAGGCATTCAGGCTTAATTCGGGGAACTGGAGCACAGATCCAATTCCCTAAATCAAGAGCCCCTCACCAACATCAAGGAACCTTACCTGAGGGGGGGAGGTTTGGAGCCTCTCGACTCGTATGGTTCGTGTATTTTTCTCGGGTGCTCTCCCGAGATTTGTGACTTTTGGCAGTCTAACGTTTCCTGTTCTTCCTTATACTTTTCCTTTACTCCGGTGTCGGAAATGTTTCCTTTTTGGGCATGGAGAGCTGTCTTGCCGTCTTGCAGGTTTCACCCAGTCGTTAAAGACGGAGTTACCTGTACCCGCCCAGCCTCATGCTACTTCTGTAAAGGGAACCACAAGGTAACGTCCCTATCTTGTCCAGCATATCGCCAGGCTCATGATTTGGCAAACTCAGCTAGGGCCCAGTCTCTTTCACTCGATGAATTTAACTCCAGCTTGAGGTCCGTGAAGCCAGTCGCAGTCCGTCAGCCTTTGCCTCCTCCGCCTCCAGTGCCCCCCAATAAGAGCATCTCCCCAGCACCAGTACAGCTAGAGCACCTGTTCTCTGCAGCTGTGAGGGCTAATGTCCCTGTTTCATTATTATTATTATAATCAAAAAGAAGCGCTAAGCCACAAGGGCTATACAGCGTCCCTGTTTCAAATCGGTTTGCTGCTCTTCCTTCAGAGGATTCCCCATCCCTGGGACAGCATCATCTCAGGGTGTCTTCAGGCCCAGCTTCCATTGCGGAAGTTAATGCTCATGCTCCTCCCCGTTCACGATGCATATCCTCCCATCAAGGTGGCATGGATTCAAAATCGACTCGAAGTTCGGTACCCCACCCAGTTCAAGTGGACCTCTTGCCCGACCCAGAGCCTCACACCTTGCAGAAGTGTCCCCCCTCCAATTCTCCTCAACTCCAGCCCCAGCCTGTCCCTATTTCAGGACCCTTCGCTACCGAGGGTTCCGCTTTTTCACTCCCGCCTGCCTGGGCTTCATTTCTGGTTATTAAACAGAGGGACATGGTTATTAAACAAAGAGAAACTGAAGCAAAATAAGTCCCCAGGACCCGATGAGTTGTTTTCCAGGGTACTTAAGGAATGCAAGATGGAGCTTAGTCAGCCATTATTATTATAATAAAAAAGAAGCGCTAAGCTAGTCAGCCATTAACGAACGTGTTTAATGTGTCCATCCTTACCAGTGTTGTGCCAGAGTTGTGGAAGATGGCTAATGTGGTTCCTATATTCAAATCAGGGGACAAGTCCACTCCTTCAAATTACCATCCAATAAGCCTGACATCTATAGTGGGCAAGTTATTAGAATCAATTATAGCTGACATCATTAGAAGTCACCTTGAAGAGCGTAATTTGATTAATCTCGTTCCTGCCTGACAAATTTACTGACGTTCTTCAATAGAACATTTGATGCAGTGGACAGTGATAAAGAATATGATATTTTTTATTTGGATTTTAGTAAAGCCTTCGATAGAGTACCTCACAAGAGACTTAAGAAAAGTGGCAGCTCATGGTATAGGAGGTAAAGTTCTAGCATGGATATTATTATAATCAAAAAGAAGCGCTAAGCCACAAGGGCTATACAGCGACTCTAGCATGGATAGAGGCATGGCTTACCAATAGAAAGCAGAGTTTTGCCATTAATGGGGTGAAATCTGAATGGGGATTAGTCACTAGTGGCATTCAACAAGGATCAGTTTTAGGCCCTCTCTTTTTCATAATTTACATTAATGACCTTGATGAAAAGATTACGAGTGACATGAGTAAATTTGCTGATGATACAAAGATTTTTTTTTTTTAACAAGTCGGCCATCTCCCACCGAGGCAGGGTGACCCAAAAAAAGAAAAAATCCCCAAAAAGAAAATACTTTCATCATCATTCAACACTTTCACCTCACTCACACATAATCACTGATTTTGCAGAGGTGCTCAGAACACAACAGCTTAGAAGCATATACCTATAAAGATGCACAACATATCCCTCCAAACTGCTAATATCCCGAACCCCTCCTTTAGAGTGCAGGCATTGTACTTCCCATTTCCAGGACTCAAGTCCGGCTATATAAAAATAACCGGTTTCCCTGAATCCCTTCACTAAATATTACCCTGCTCACACTCCAACAGATCGTCAGGTCCCAAATACCATTCATCTCCATTCACTCCTATCTAACACACTCACGTACACTTGCTGGAAGTCCAAGCCCCTCACCCACAAAACCTTCTTTACCCCCTCCCTCCAACCTTTTTAAGGACGACCCGTCCCGCCTTCCTTCCCCTACAGATTTATACGCTCTCCATGTCATTCTACTTTGATCCATTCTCTCTAAATGACCAAACCGCCTCAACAACCACTCTTCAGCCCTCTGACTAATACTTTTATTAACTCCACACCTTCTCCTAATTTGCACACTCCGAATTTTCTGCATAATATTTACACCACACATTGCCCTTAGACAGGACATCTCCACAGCCTCCAACCACCTCCTCGCTGCTGCATTCACAACCCAAAGATAGGCCGTAAAATTCATTCTGAGGAGGATAGCAATGAACTCCAGGAGGATTTGGACAAATTAATGTCTTGATCTGAAAAATGGCAGATGAAGTTCAATGTGGATAAGTGTAAAATACTAGTCCTTGGTAATGATAATAACCCTCAAAGCTATAATCTAGGTGAAGTAGAGCTTGATCATACAGAATGTGAAAAAGACTTGGGAGTCATGGTAAGCAGAAATCTAAAGCCAAGACAGCAGTGCCTTAGTATGCAAAACAAGGCTAACAGATTACTAGGATTTATCTCTAGAAGTATAAGTAACAGAAGTCCAAAAGTTATTTTAAAGCTCTATACCTCACTAGTGAGGCCTCATTTGGATTATGCTGCTCAGTTTTGGTCTCCTTACTACAGGATGGATATAGATTCGTTGGAGAACATACAGAGAAGGGAAAGAGCCTGAGCTTGCTACCACCTGCAGCTCATAAGACTGCCATCCCCACGAGCCCCTTTGGGGCAGGGTAGATGGCAGACCAGAGGCTTAGCTTCTCCCTACGAGCCCTGTGAGGGCGGGGACTGTGGCTAGGCCTGGGGACACTTGGTCCCAAAGATGAGGGGGTACTTGTACCTCCTCCCATGGGAGACTTAGGTCTCTAGATACTCCCCAGATAGGGAGCCAAGGCCGGGTCACCACTACTTGGAAAAGACCCAGGCCGGGAGAATACCGGCGAATAAAAAAAAAAAATACAAAGAAGAATGACTAAAATGATTTACTGTGTACGGAATCTCCCATATGAAGATAGACTTAAAGCCTTAAATCTCCACTCTCTGGAGAGACTATGATGTGAATTCACGTCACCAGCAGTTCATGTCATGAAGCCAATTTGCATCGTCAGCACTTAAAGGGTTAAGGGGGTTTTATTTACAATAGCAATGATGACAGTATTATATTCAAGTAAAGTGCTAAAGCAGAAGGGAGGGAGTACTTAGATTTGATCTGATTAATGGATTATATGGGGAAATGATAAACCCTTATGGGTCATACAGGAACTAGGGAATTAGAGGTAATTAGGTTTGATCCAAAAAAGGGGAGGGTAGCTCCAATTTTTGGTTTCAAGAGCATCACTTTATGCTGCCTCAATGGCTAGTTTAACATACACCCCATTCTCACACTGATTATCTTATAAAAATGCTAAACCAGTATGTTGCACCACCACTCAGCACTAAACCAGTATGTTACTCTCACTCTGAGTGGTAATGCAATATAACAGGATCACAGGTGACAGTCTCAAGCAGTGATGCTGGTGATGCATCTGAAGCCAGTCACAACATTCCATTGTATTTTGATAACTACACTAGTATGATTATTTAACATATGCACTATGATATTTAACAGTGCCATTATCACACAAGACAATCCAAATTTTTCTCACAATACTGTACTGACCTGAAAAGGTATTTCACTGTTCTATCATTCTCTGCAAAGGATTGTATCAACAGTGTTGCTTCCATCTCTAAGTCTTCCTTGCTGAATGCTGACCAAATACTTTTAGATTAGCTCATGTTGGTATTCTCTTTAACATCTGAGTAATACCTCCTTGATTCATCTATTCCAAAAAGATCTAGTCATAAAAGAAGAGAATGGTAGCACGTTAGTATGAGTTGCTTGCCTAAAATAACAAGTAAACTGGTAGTAGGTATCATCGCCTCACCGACCCAGTCTAAAGATCAGGCCGCATAAATTGAAAAGGAAACAATACTAAAATTATTATACAGCCTCTCCTCACTTAACGACAGAGTTCCGTTCCTAAGACAATGTCGGTAAACGAATTCGTCATTAAGTGAGGAGCATACTGTAATAAGTGGGTTTGTGTCAACCATCTTTGATATTGTTGTAAGGTCACCTTTGTACCATTTATAACATTTCTGGTATATTTTTAAATGTTTATACAGTAGTTTACTGTATATTGTGATAAACAGAATAGAGGAAATCGGCTCTAATTTAGATATGCATACCGGTCAGAGAGCCTGTCGTAAGGCCTAGTCTTCAGTAAATGAGTACGTCACTAAGTGAGGAGAGGCTGTATTCACAAGAAAGCGCTAAACCCACTTGGGTCATACACACACGAACTAAAGCAGTGTATAATGACAGTAGAAGTTTGTAAGAATTACATGTACTCAAAACAAAGAGAAGACCTGTTAGCATTTGGGGTACCACCCCATATTAGGCAGGTCTTACTTGCACCCAACCATTCTCACTCACCAGTCCAACCTTTTTTAAAACTATCTTAAGTGGTTGCTTCAATGACAGAACTTGACAGTTTGCTCCTTTTATCTTAAACAGAACTGACAAACCGGTGCTTCCATATATCCTTTACTATATTATATTGAAAAGTAGCTTTCCTAACTGAAGACAAATCACCTTTAATTACCACAACGCATCAATGCTAATGTGTTGCCATTATTATCAGTTTCAATACCTTGCCAATTTTCTACTATCATTACCAATTTAGTGTTATCATGATTATTTTTTCAGATATAATCACAATTCAATTCATTGCTGAATTCTTAGGCATTAGGCCATTTAAACTCTGCAACTGTGGTAAGGTGACAACATCAGGGGAGAATTTCTAGAAACATCTTGCATCCTGTTCTTTTCTTGTGTTGGAGAACTTTCATAAGCTAGATCTACCTGAAGAAAGAAAGCAGATTAATGCATTTCATGTGCAGTACTATAGTTCCATTATTTCTAAATAACAACAACTAAATCTAATCTAAAATAGATAGATAAAATCTATCATCAAAATGTGCAATACATGAGGCTGTCGGGTGGAGTATCCAACAGCTATTTCTTATGTAATGTACCCTATATGTATAAACATAATTTTCTTTTATAATATACCATAACTGAGAAATGTTTACACTATGAAGCACATTTTTTTTTTTTTTTTTTTTAACAAGTCGGCAGTCTCCCACCGAGGCAGGGTGACCCAAAAAAGAAAGAAAATCCCCAAAAAAATACTTTCATCATCATTCAACACTTTCACCACACTCACACATTATCACTGCTTTTGCAGAGGTGCTCAGAATACAACAGCTTAGAAGCATATACGTATAAAGATACACAACATATCCCTCCAAACTGCCAATATCCCAAACCCCTCCTTTAAAGTGCAGGCATTGTACTTCCCATTTCCAGGACTCAAGTCCGACTATATGAACATAACCGGTTTCCCTGAATCCCTTCACTAAATATTACCCTGCTCACACTCCAACAGATCGTCAGGTCCCAAGTATCATTCGCCTCCATTCACTCCTATCTAACACGCTCATGCACGCTTGCTAGAAGTCCAAGCCCCTAGCCCACAAAACCTCCTTTACCCCCTCTTTCCAACCCTTTCAAGGATGACCCCTACCCCTCCTTCCTTCCCCTATAGATTTATATGCTTTCCATGTCATTCTACTTTGATCCATTCTCTCTAAATGACCAAACCACCTCAACAACCCCTCTTCTGCCCTCTGACTAATGCTTTTATTAACTCCACACCTTCTCCTAATTTCCACACACTGAATTTTCTGCATAATATTTACACCACACATTGCCCTTAGACAGGACATCTCCACTGCCTCCAACCGTCTCCTCGCTGCTGCATTTACCACCCAAGCTTCACATCCATATAAGAGTGTTGGTACTTCTATACTTTCATACATTCCCTTCTTTGCCTCCATAGATAACGTTTTTTGACTCCACATATACCTCAACGCACCACTCACCTTTTTTCTCTCATCAATTCTATGATTAACCTCATCCTTCATAAATCCATCCGCCGACACGTCAACTCCCAAGTATCTGAAAACATTCACTTCTTCCATACTCCTCCTCCCCAATTTGATATCCAATTTTTCTTTATCTAAATCATTTGATACCCTCATCACCTTACTCTTTTCTATGTTCACTTTCAACTTTCTACCTTTACACACATTCTCAAACTCATCCACTAACCTTTGCAATTTTTCTTTAGAATCTCCCATAAGCACAGTATCATCAGCAAAAAGTAACTGTGTCAATTCCCATTTTGAATTTGATTCCCCATAATTTAATCCCACCCCTCTCCCAAACACCCTAGCATTTACTTCTTTTACAACCCCATCTATAAATATATTAAACAACCATGGTGACATTACACATACTGAATATAAAAAAATTGTAAGACTTACCTGCCATCTTACATGTTCATGAAACAATCTTGCCATATCATAAAAGTGGTAAATAAGATTATTTTACTATATTTAGGGAAAAGCGCTAAACCTTTAGGGGTCATATTATGCTTGGGGAATGGGAAGGTGATCAGATGTGATCTAAGGTAGGGGAGGCCAAGACCAACTCCTTGAATCAAGAGCCCCACACCAGTATAAAGGAACTTGCCTTGAACTACTCTAAAAGAAGAGCTGGTCAAGGGCACTAAGTCTTCAACACTGTATTAGTTTTAAGCTTTGTTCTGCTCCTAATGCAACATACATTCATGGGGTAGCACTGAACATGTAGGGGGTCATAGAGGTCCTGGGGAATGGGAGGTAATCATGTTTGATTCAACTCAGGAGAGAATAACTTCACTTAACTAAATACAGAGCCCTTCATCAACATCAACCCCTCCTTGAAGGGAATACAACACAATACCATTATTATCACTACAGTGCTACTATATTTTTCTTCAACACATCAGTCTGAGAATCCTTTTAATACAATATTTTACCCAAGGCTGGACTTTATCAAGTACCTACTTAGGGTGAAACATATTAAAAGGATTCTCTGCTACTAATGTGTTTTCCATTTGCTGGCTTTTGCCATTGTCTGCCTACTCAAGAATTGCCCTTGGATTATTTTTTTGAGAAACAAACTTAAATGTGGTTTATCTGGTATACTGTATCTCATCTTTTTTGTTGAATCATTTGAATACAGTAGAGGAATGAATATTTTTGCCAATTTTTTAAAAAGCAGTATATTTGTTAATTCAAGAAACTGGCAAAGTTCTTGTCCTAAGAGTGATGGTTCTAACAGTTTACTAAAAAGTGATAAAGGTCAGTGCCTTGAATAAGTACTATACTTCAAATCAGCATATTAGCAGGAATGTGGCTCAATAGACAAAATTTTTTTTAGTAGAAATTAATTTAAGAGTTAACTGTGCTCTACAGTAATGGAATCAAGATTGAACATGAGAAATGAATTGCAAAGTGTAATTTTGTAAAAGCTGCAAAAGGACAATGATGAAAGGGAAAAGAAGTTTCATGTATATAATGTTATGAACATACACCAAAAGTAGATTATGGTACAGACAGACCCTTGTCACTAAACAGAGTAAGAAAGATATATAGGTTGAACCATCTCTACCAACAGAGCTGGGACTATTAGAAATAAAGCTTAAAAATAGGTATGCAGAAGTGTAGCAACAAAAAAGGCAATGCTGAAGAGAAAATGTGTTATAAATGTACTCTGGAAAAATTGTCAAATTCACAAGAATTACCATATTCTCAAGTGAGGCTGACTAAATATGATTAGGGTAAAAGTGATCCCCAGTACAACAAGCCTTGCAGAACCCACACTGTTGATGTATCTAAATTAGCTTTGCTACAGGTTTATGAAATTTTCATTAAGAATAGAAAGTAGAAGTGAAAGCAATAAGACCACTGTATAGTTAAGGCTGGAGCAACCACCTTCCTTCAGAACAGGTCAAATCATTATATTACTTTGGAAATCGCTAAACCCACAGGGAACATACAGCACCTGGGTAATAAGTGATAATCAGTGTCAAGTGAAATATAGTCATGCCCTTCTTCCCCTCCCCCCACTTTCAAATGTATATAAAAGCTTGATAACATGTTTACACTAATATATATATATATATATATATATTAAGTGAGCAACAGAGCTAGGCCTAAAAAAACTGCATATACAGTATACACATTTCTTACCTTAAAATACTTTAATCCTTAGCTTATAGCAAGTGGTGAATATATTTTTTTGGAGAAAGTCTGAATAAAAAACTGCTGTATTAGCAAAGTAAAGCCCTCCTGTATATACATCACAGTAAAAACAGAACAAGAGAAGCCAAGAAATATAGGAGAAAAGGGATGAAAAATGTATTAATATGAAAAAATGGCCAAGAAGATGGTACAGTATGTGGAAGACGTTCTTTATGAACTATTCAACAACTGAACGTGAAAAAAGTGATACAAAAATTATACGTACTTGCTCAAAAGCGAAAGGCAAGCCTAACCTTGGTAAAAATGGCTAATGATACCCACATAAAATCAGTAGTACAGAAAAGATTCAGAAAATAAACTCAAATTATAATAAAACATCCTTTATTAAATACACAACTTAAGGTTACAGCTATTACTGATACAGTAAAATTAATATCACTATTACTCAAGATCAGGTACAAAATAGCTTTATATTATCTTTAACTTAATCAGTGCTTTAACAAATATATTAAATTGCTTTATATTTAATTATCAAATGAGGATGAACTTGATAACTTTGGACTACTACTGCTATCTGAAGAACTACTTGCTGTTTTTTTAATCCGTCTCTCATTATCTGCTCGGCTCCCATCGCTCGACTGTTCCATCTCCTCGACACGCTCTGATTTACTGGAGTGCCCACTCTGAGCACTCTCTCCAGACATAGATGTACGTTTATTATTGCTCTCAGAAGAATTTAATTCTTGATTCTTATTGGCTAATTCAGTTTCCTCCTCTTCCTTAAAAACTTCTTCCTGGGCAGCTGGAAATGCAATAATAAACATTATAAATTTTAAAAACATTAATAAACATTACCTATCAGTTTACATAGTTAATTTAATTAATAAAGGAGCAGAAGGTAACTTAAAACTACATAACAGTAAAATCTTCACTTTACAAAGGAGACGAAATATTACTCATAAACATCCAGATATTAATCTGCCTCGCATAGGATGTCGGTGGAAATATGACCATGGAGAGTGTAAAGACACATGGCATTTCTACCGCTATACCTTAATTTACACAAGAGTACCATTCGGTTGTCTGATACAATTTTTTCAGCATCAACATTATCTTTTCAGTGGTGGTTCTCATTGTCCTACCTTGTACCTCTCCTTTTCTTTATTTCCTTCTCTTGTGTATTTTCCCCATTTGTAAATATTCACTGAAGTAATATATGCAATCTTATATATATGGACTCATGATACTCTATACAAAACTGACGAGTAGATAAATAAGACACAAGTGTAACACTTAGATATCTTCAATGAAATGGTTTGTCATTCCAATAGAGAATAATATTGGAGCAGTTGGAATACATGAAGAAATAGCTGTTTTTTTGCTATAATACTGTATTTCAATCATGTTATGACAATCTCATGCAATCTAACTGTGCTGTAGTTGATATTCTACCATGCTAGCCAATCTGTGCATGCTTGTGTGTGCACGCCCTCGTGCGTACATGTGTGCCTTCGTGTGCGCGCGCGCTAGTGTGGGTGTATGACCCACTTAATATTTGTATTTATAACTCATGACAATTGTGACTAGGTGTGGATGTGTCGGTGGCTCATTACTTTGTAATTTGTTCATGATTGTAACCATGTATTGGAGTGCAGATGGTTCATTACCTTTGTAACTTGCCATGATTGTGACTAGATCTACCTGGAGTTCATTACCGTTGTAACTAGTTCAGTTATCATAACTTTGGGGTCCAGTCCCTTGACCCATTATGTACCTCTGTAATATTTTGACTACCGCCCACAGGATGGGTATGGGGTACATAATAAAGACATTAAACTAAACTAGCCAATCTGGTAAGTGTCCCAGTATTATGCAATCCAGAAAAACTGTTGCATATTTTACACCATCAGAAAATTTAACGCTATCAATGAACAAAGCGGTATGAGAGTAATTAAAAATGATCAAAGGAGGAGGAGTACATGTCCACAGCAGAGACAGGAGACTTTGGAAAGTGAAGGAAAGAGGGACATAGTTGAATCAATAACTCAAGTAGAAAAGAGAAGAAATAACAGGGTGAACAAAGATGGAAGCAGACTGAGGAGAAACAACTAGAGTCTGAAGGCAAAGATTAAAAAGACATAATAAAGGACAACTACTGACAGTGTGATTCATCTATAGGTCACAAGGCCATGAAAAAAAAAAAAAAACAGATAAGAATAGACAAGTATTTCAACAGTTCTGCAGTAAAGGAATTTTAAACTCAACATTTAAGTTTTCAACTCTTGAACAACTGAAAGGCACCAAGACATGGATATAAAACTTGATGGACAACATCAAGCTTGAAAAGAGTAGTATTAAAGCAAATGAATATACCAAGGCTGTACAAAGACTAAGAAAATCTAGCCTATCATCCTCCAAGGTAAAATTTGACAGAAGTTTAACTAAATTAAGTTTGATGAAATTAAGACACATGTGCAACATCTGGGTATCTT
Source organism: Cherax quadricarinatus (assembly GCF_038502225.1). Lineage (NCBI taxonomy): Eukaryota > Metazoa > Arthropoda > Malacostraca > Decapoda > Parastacidae > Cherax > Cherax quadricarinatus. The sequence continues at coordinate 48,809,713 of NC_091304.1, forward strand.
TATTGTAGACGTTTCGCCATCCAGTGGCTTTATCAATACAAATTCTAGGACATAACTTGAAGACAGTAGAACTATGTACGGAAGATGAGGTAATCAGTCCCTCAACCTAGGAGTAGGTGCGAAGAGCACCATAGCACTATGGTGCTCTTCGCACCTACTCCTAGGTTGAGGGACTGATTACCTCATCTTCTGTACATAGTTCTACTGTCTTCAAGTTATGTCCTAGAATTTGTATTGATAAAGCCACTGGATGGCGAAACGTCTACAATAAAGATACCCAGATGTTGCACATGTGTCTTAATTTCATCTTGTCGGTATTATATACCATTCTTACATAAATTAAGTTTGCTAACACGCATAACTTTCAGGATTGTTGTGTGTAATTTCTATGCCATTCTCCAGTCAAAACAGAGGCCAAGAAAATAAACAGTTTGGCAGATATATAAATAAAAAAAAAAAAAAAAAGTACAAAATGGGAAAGTAACAGGGTACCAAGTGTAAATGTAATTGAAATCATTTTGGATATTGAGAACCTGAAGCCATGTGATGTAGTCCAGCTACAGTACATGCACAGATGATTGTGTCAGATGTTAATCTGTTGAATATATGTCAGCACAAGCAACAGCAAAATCACATGTAAAGAAAACCAAATTTCCCACATTCGTACCAAGGATAAACCAATAGAGGCTAATAGAAACAGACCACACCCTTGTGGAATACATTCTGCTTGAACAAAGTCTAGAGAGAAGCTGTTATTAAGACATTAAGTGCCCATCTGTCATAATGACATCAAGAAAAAGTGGAAGATGGTCTCTCAGGCAAAAGAACGAACCTGAGATAAGATCTGATATTACCATGCCTTATCCTAAACCTTGGCTAAGTCAAAAAAAAAAAAAAAAAAAAAAAATAAAAATTGCTACCATAAACTAACCTTCAGGAAAACCATTAAGAATGCACATAGAGTCAGAGTAGAGGATCAGTAGTACGACAGTCCCGTCTGCTTTCAAACTAATGTGGCGTTATACAATTATGTGTCTCCAATTGCTCGTGTTAACCATATATTCCATTAATTTACAAATGGAACTAGAAAGAGCTACTGGTCTATAATGGGCATCATGGCCCTATGTGTCTAGTTTTCCGTAAGGAAAGACTACAGTAGACTTCCACCCCTGTAAATCAAACTTAAATCAAGAGGGCTAATAATTGGTCTAATGTTGAGGAGTGTAAATACTAAAGCATGAGAACATGTATATCATTGAGCTCAGCTGCTGTAGGCTAATACCTCAACATACTGAGGCAAGTTCAAGAGCAGTAAAGGGAATATTACGTGCTTCATGTATCCAAGAGGTGAATTCTAAAATAATAGTATCCCAGAGGGATCGGTTGAAGAAATCCAGGAGACGGGTTGCCCATAAGAAACCTGGCCAAAACAACATCCTATTAATAGCATTTGTGACCAACTCAATCCACAAATTTTTCACTGGTAATGTCAAGGACTGGAGCTGCTGTGGCAGAACCACAAGTCACCATTACTGGCCATTCGTGTCACCCTGTCACCCTGGTTCAGATAAGGATGAAACTGGGCATCGAAGGCTGTCTGAAGATACGGAGCAAGGAGAAAGATTCAAAGAGCAGATTGTATACCACTTAACTACATAAACACAGCCTGTGGTATAATAGTGGCATTTGGATAAACTATTTGGTACATGGAATATCAGTGCACACTAAAAGTGCACTTTCATTATAAAAGACATCAATGTAATGATGAACAGATTATAAAAGAATATAATTAGAGAATATAATTAGAGATAGTTAGAGATAGAGAGAGTTAGAGCAAAGGAAGGGGTAGCAGTAATGTTGAATGATCAGTTATGGAAGGAGAAAAAGAATATGAATGTGTAAATTCTAGAATTATGTGGATTAAAGTAAAGGTTGGATGCGAGAAGTGGGTCATAATAAGCGTGTATGCACCTGGAGAAGAGAGGAATGCAGAGGAGAGAGAAAGATTTTGGGAGATGTTAAGTGAATGTATAGGAGCCTTTGAACCAAGTGAGAAAGTAATTGTGGTAGGGGACCTGAATGCTAAAGTAGGAGAAACTTTTAGAGAGGGTGTGGTAGGTAAGTTTGGGGTGCCAGGTGTAAATGATAATGGGAGCCCTTTGATTGAACTTTGTATAGAAAGGGGTTTAGTTATAGGTAATACATATTTTAAGAAAAAGAGGATAAATAAGTATACAAGATATGATGTAGGGCGAAATGACAGTAGTTTGTTGGATTATGTATTGGTAGATAAAAGACTGTTGAGTAGACTTCAGGATGTACATGTTTATAGAGGGGCCACAGATATATCAGATCACTTTCTAGTTGTAGCTACACTGAGAGTAAAAGGTAGATGGGATACAAGGAGAATAGAAGCATCAGGGAAGAGAGAGGTGAAGGTTTATAAACTAAAAGAGGAGGCAGTTAGGGTAAGATATAAACAGCTATTGGAGGATAGATGGGCTAATGAGAACATAGGCAATGGGGTCGAAGAGGTATGGGGTAGGTTTAAAAATGTAGTGTTAGAGTGTTCAGCAGAAGTTTGTGGTTACAGGAAAGTGGGTGCGGGAGGGAAGAGGAGCGATTGGTGGAATGATGATGTAAAGAGAGTAGTAAGGGAGAAAAAGTTAGCATATGAGAAGTTTTTACAAAGTAGAAGTGATGCAAGGAGGGAAGAGTATATGGAGAAAAAGAGAGAGGTTAAGAGAGTGGTGAAGCAATGTAAAAAGAGAGCAAATGAGAGAGTGGGTGAGATGTTATCAACAAATTTTGTTGAAAATAAGAAAGTTTTGGAGTGAGATTAACAAGTTAAGAAAGCCTAGAGAACAAATGGATTTGTCAGTTAAAAATAGGAGAGGAGAGTTATTAAATGGAGAGTTAGAGGTATTGGGAAGATGGAGGGAATATTTTGAGGAATTGTTAAATGTTGATGAAGATAGGGAAGCTGTGGTTTTCGTGTATAGGACAAGGAGGAATAACATCTTGTAGGAGTGAGGAAGAGCCAGTTGAGTGTGGGGGAAGTTCGTGAGGCAGTAGGTAAAATGAAAGGGGGTAAGGCAGCCGGGATTGATGGGATCAAGATAGAAATGTTAAAAGCAGGTGGGGATATAGTTTTGGAGCGGTTGGTGCAATTATTTAATAAATGTATGGAAGAGGGTAAGGTACCTAGGGATTGGCAGAGAGCATGCATAGTTCCTTTGTATAAAGGCAAAGGGGATAAAAGAGAGTGCAAAAATTATAGGGGGATAAGTCTGCTGAGTATACCTGGTAAAGTGTATGGTAGAGTTATTATTGAAAGAATTAAGAGTAAGACGGAGAATAGGATAGCAGATGAACAAGGAGGCTTTAGGAAAGGTAGGGGGTGTGTGGACCAGGTGTTTACAGTGAAACATATAAGTGAACAGTATTTAGATAAGGCTAAAGAGGTCTTTGTGGCATTTATGGATTTGGAAAAGGCATATGGCAGGGTGGATAGGGGGGCAATGTGGCAGATGTTGCAAGTGTATGGTGTAGGAGGTAGGTTACTGAAAGCAGTGAAGAGTTTTTACGAGGATAGTGAGGCTCAAGTTAGAGTATGTAGGAAAGAGGGAAATTATTTCCCAGTAAAAGTAGGCCTTAGACAAGGATGTGTGATGTCACCGTGGTTGTTTAATATATTTATAGATGGGGTTGTAAGAGAAGTAAATGCGAGGGTCTTGGCAAGAGGCGTGGAGTTAAAAGATAAAGAATCACACACAAAGTGGGAGTTGTCACAGCTGCTCTTTGCTGATGACACTGTGCTCTTGGGAGATTCTGAAGAGAAGTTGCAGAGATTGGTGGATGAATTTGGTAGGGTGTGCAAAAGAAGAAAATTAAAGGTGAATACAGGAAAGAGTAAGGTTATGAGGATAACAAAAAGATTAGGTGATGAAAGATTGAATATCAGATTGGAGGGAGAGAGTATGGAGGAGGTGAATGTATTCAGATATTTGGGAGTGGACGTGTCAGCGGATGGGTCTATGAAAGATGAGGTGAATCATAGAATTGATGAGGGGAAAAGAGTGAGTGGTGCACTTAGGAGTCTGTGGAGACAAAGAACTTTGTCCTTGGAGGCAAAGAGGGGAATGTATGAGAGTATAGTTTTACCAACGCTCTTATATGGGTGTGAAGCATGGGTGATGAATGTTGCAGCGAGGGGAAGGCTGGAGGCAGTGGAGATGTCATGTCTGAGGGCAATGTGTGGTGTGAATATAATGCAGAGAATTCGTAGTTTGGAAGTTAGGAGGAGGTGCGGAATTACCAAAACTGTTGTCCAGAGGGCTGAGGAAGGGTTGTTGAGGTGGTTCGGACATGTAGAGAGAATGGAGCAAAACAGAATGACTTCAAGAGTGTATCAGTCTGTAGTGGAAGGAAGGCGGGGTAGGGGTCGGCCTAGGAAAGGTTGGAGAGAGGGGGTAAAGGAGGTTTTGTGTGCGAGGGGCTTGGACTTCCAGCAGGCATGCGTGAGAGTGTTTGATAGGAGTGAATGGAGACAAATGGTTTTTAGTAACATTTATGAAGGGGTTCAGGGAAACCGGCAGGCCAGACTTGAGTCCTGGAGATGGGAAGTACAGTGCCTGCACTCTGAAGGAGGGGTGTTAATGTTGCAGTTTAAAAACTGTAGTGTAAAGCACCCTTCTGGCAAGACAGTGATGGAGTGAATGATGGTGAAAGTTTTTCTTTTTCGGGCCACCCTGCCTTGGTGGGAATCGGCCAGTGTGATAATAAAAAAATAATAGGAATGCAGTAATCTGGTAATAGTATGTCATAATTCCCACAAGTATTTGATAAAATTTAGTGGTGCACTACTTGTTGCCTAAGAAAATGACAGCTTTGAATCTACGCTCATCAGTATCTAGAACAATTTCAACCAGGACAATACAACTTTTATTTTTTTATGCAGTACAAATAAGGCAGTTTACATGTAGTAAAACAACGGTAGGCATAAAAAGCCACTGGTAAGCAAAGCATTTCAGGCAAACTAATCCTAATGGTTTCTGCAACCCTGCTGAATGTCTTGCCAGAAAATTACCAGGACACTTGGGAATCAATGTGACCTACTGTGTAAACCACTTGCTTTCCACCACGCCCTTACTGTGACTGGATAAAGTTCTTATGCTCTTATAAATTGGTAACAAATCTTTTATAGCTGCTAAAGGATGCAAAAATAAGCCCCCCCTGGGGTTATTTTGCCTGAGCAAAAAAAAACCTGGGGGGGGGGGGATTTTGCTCTAGGCTTTTCGTGTTGCAGTCACATCAGAAGCTTGCAATGTTGCAACAAATGAGCAGAAGTCCTAACAGATTTATTCAGAAATGACTCATTCTGGAGAGTCGTTTCCCTGGACAAATCTGCCTGGACTTCCTAGTCATTTCTGCAACACTGCAAGTGTGACTGTGTTGATTGCAACACAAAAGGCCTCGAGCTATCATTCAATTCCCCCCATAGTTATTTTGAATAGGATTCCATATACAGTAACTGCATTTCTCTCTGCACCAAGCTATTTCATAATAATGTATCGCTCTATCAAGTCAACAGAAACTTGCACTTGTGTCTTTTCTTTATTACTATCAGCTCTCTGCAAAGAAAATACAAATATAAAAATTTGGAAAAAAATTAAATATACCATGCCATACATTTATAAAAAGCATTAGATGAAACATGTATGCTGAGTAATATTCCAAAATCAAATTTTTAAAAAATTCTTTACTACAGTATTTAGAAATTTCTAATAAAATTTCAGAGATCATTTAAAATGTATTTTTCAAATCTAATCTGAATAAGTGTAATTAGTGTAATGTTCAATAAAAAGAAAAATGGTCTCTAAGATAAAAGGACAGGCATCAGATGACTCTTAACCCTTTGACTGTTTACGTCGTATATATACGTCTTATGCGCCACTGTTTCTGACGTATTTATACGCGTAAATTCTGGCGGCTTCAAATCAAGCAGGAGAAAGCTGGTAGGCCCACATGTGAGAGAATGGGTCTGTGTGGTCAGTGTGCACCACATATAAAACATCCTGCAGCATGCAGTGCATAATGAGAAAAAAAACTGACCGTTTTTTTGGATTAAAACGCCGACAGTGAGGTGTATTTTTGTATAGTATTTATCGCTGTATCCTCATTTTCATGGTCTCAGGTGATAAAGTGGAAAACATATTACAGAAATAGAGATGATTTTCATTACGTTCACGATGAAAAACGACCTTGAAGTTGAGCTCAAAGTAGCGGAAATGTTCGATTTTTACCAATGTTCAGGAGTATGCAAATTACACCACACGTCCAATATACATCAACTGGGGAATCTAATATTCTTTCACTAGTGCACTGATATTATTTATACCATTTTTACAATAATGCAGTAGTTTGCATAACAGTAAATTTTGTATTTTTTTGTACGAATAAAAAATCAAAATAGAAAGCAATAGTAATATAAGAGGGGCCTAGAGATGTGACTAATGAACAGAGGATATGATATTTTAGTGCCAAGAATGTCTACACTGTTTATTCTGGACCCTATTTTGAAATTGGCATCTTTTTTTATTTGCGTGAAATTGGCCAAATTACCAATTTCTGACCACTTTATTGGGTAGTTCAAATTGGTAAATGGGCAGTTTCTTGTACTCAACTGATAGAAAAACTGGAGTTCTAAAGAAATAGCCATGAGTTTGGTCAACTGGAACAACAGAATTGGCCAAAAACAGGGCTCAAAGTCGGCAAAATTGCCGATGCGTATATGTCACCGAGACTGCTAACTTCGCGGGAGCGTAATTCCGTGAGTTTTTGACCAAATTTCGTACTTTTGGTGTCATTACCATTGGGAAAAGATTCTCTATCATTTCACATAGAACGAGTTTCAGAAAGGGGTTTGCGACAGTCAAAGGGTTAAAACTTGCCATCTCCAAAACTGAACTGACAAGAGACTAGGCTGCAATTGCAAAATGGAGAATCAAGCCTCCACCACTCTTAGTGCTGCGTGACCTACACGGTTTAGAGCTGCAAATCAATACAATACAATGCATACTTTATTCTTGGATATGCACTTAACCCGTAAACGGTCCAAACGTATATATACGTTTTTTCAACATTTGAAAGTATGTAAAAAAAAGTAGATCTTTTTGTTTTTCTACATTTGAAAATGTGTAAAAAAACTTTGATCTATTTTTTTTTTTTTGTTATATTTGAAAATATGTAAAAAAAAACTTAGATCTACTTTTGTAGCACTACACATGTGAACGTAGATCTGCTTGGATCGTTTACGGGTTAATCATGGCGCACATTATTCTTCACACAGTTGGTCAATCTGAATATTTTTTTTACCTGGAGAACTAAAATTGAAATGCAGGGCACTTCACAAAGTGAACAACCACATACCAGTAAATGCAGCAGGATACTGATTTGATAGTTTCGTCTTAATTGTTCTAATACGCTTGAAGACATTATCAAGATCCTTCTTCATGTCAACCAAAAGAGCAGTATGCTTTTTGAATTCCTTCTGTGCAAGAGCAAATCGTGTAGCTGACAAAGAATTACAGTTGCTCAACATCTCATTAGTCTTCTCAAACCTCTGTAGCCTAGAATAAAAGGAGTAAGTAAATATTCTAATGTTAATAGGTAACAGTAAACCCACAATGTAATGGATCTTAAATTAGGACTTTGGAAATATAGGACAAAATCCACTGGGTCAACTGATTCCAACACAACAGAAAAAGACCATTGCTTGTAATAGTGTCTGTTAATATTATGACAATGGCAAAACAATCTCATCCCTATCCACCACTACTGTCATTTCCAGACACTTGCTTCCCCCACCCCTATTATATTCCTATAAATTGAGGGTTTACTGTACATGGAAAAGTATTAAGACAATAACATAATACCTCTTCCATCAGTGTCCAAGCCTCCACACAGCTTCCCCACCCACCATAGAAACAAGACATCGACAAAGGAAGTGAACAATCTATACACAGGATGCCACACAGGATACATATTTAAAATTTACAATTAAATTTGCTAGTGATGTCCACAGGTCAGATAGTTTTTATATTGTATATGTTAATCATATTTTATCAGTTACCTGGAGGTTATTCCGGGGATCAATGCCCCCGCGGCCCGGTCCATGACCAGGCCTCCCGATGGATCAGGGCCTGATCAACTAGGCTGTTACTGCTGGCCGCACTCAGTCCAACGTACGAGCCACAGCCCGGCTGATCCGGCACTGACTTTAGGTATCTGTCCAGCTCTCTCTTGAAGGCAGCCAGGGGTTTATTGGCAATTCCCCTAATGCTTGATGGGAGGCTGTTGAACAGTCTTGGGTTCCGGACACTTATGGCGTTTTCCCTTAATGTACCAATGGCGCCCCTACTTTTAATTACCTGGAGTTTATCTGGAGAGAGTTCCGGGGGTCAACGCCCCTGCGGCCCGGTCTGTGACCAGGCCTCCTGGTGGATCAGAGCCTGATCAACCAGGCTGTTACTGCTGGCTGCACGCAAACCAACGTACGAGCCACAGCCCGGCTGGGAGCATTTTGCATCTCCTGCCCAGTCTTTTACTTTCGTAGGGAGTAACTTGTGTGTGCAGATTTGGGACCATTCCTTCCAGGATTTTCCAAGTGTAGATTATGATATATCTCTCCCTCCTGTGTTCCAACGAGTACAAGTCAAGTGCTTCCAAGCGTTCCCAGTAGTTAAGGTGCTTGACAGAACTTATACGTGCAGTAAAGGATCTCTGTACACTCTCTAGATCTGCGATTTCACCTGCTTTGAATGGAGATGTTAATGTACAGCAGTATTCCAGCCAAGAGAGAGCAAGTGATTTGAAAAGGATCATCATTGGCTTGGCATCTCTCGTTTTGAATGTTCTCATTATCTATCCTATCATTTTCTTTGCACGTGCGATCGTGGCACTGTTGTGATCCTTGAAAATGAGATCCTCAGACATTACTACTCCCAGGACCCTTACATTATTTTTCTGCTCTATTGTATGGCCAGAGTCTGTAGTATACTCTGTTCTAGTTATTATCTCCTCCAGTTTTCCATAACGGAGTAGTTGGAATTTGTCCTCATTGAACATCATATTGTTTACCGTTGCCCACTGGAAAACTTTGTTTATATCTTCTTGAAGGTTAACCGCGTCCTCAGCAGATGACAGCCTCATGCAGATCCTAGTATCATCCGCAAAGGATGATACGGTGCTGTGATGTATATCTCTGTCTATGTCTGATATGAGGATGAGGAATAAGATGGGGGCGAGTACTGTGCCTTGTGGAACAGAGCTCTTCACTATGGCAGCCTCCGATTTAACTCTGTTGACCACTACTCTTTGTGTTCGATTTGTTAGGAAGTTGAAGATCCATCTCCCCACTTTCCCAGTTATTCCTTTAGCACGTATTTTATGGGCTATTACGCCATGATCGCATTTGTCAAATGCTTTTGCAAAGTCTGTGTATATTACATCTGCATTCTGATTTTCTTCCAGTGCATCCAAGGCCATATCGTAGTGATCCAGTAGTTGTGAGAGACAGGAGCGACCTGCCCTGAACCCATGTTGCCCTGGATTGTGCAGATTTGGGGAATCCAGGTGATTTGCAATCCTGCTTCTTAGCACTCTTTCAAAGATTTTTATGATGTGGGACGTCAGTGGCTAAATATAACTCATAAAAATTGCCTAAATAAACTGGCTTCCATTATCACAAGAAAGCATTTTTCTTTAGAGAAAATAAAGCTGCATTACCAGAAATTACTAGCACTGTATTAAGCTCAAAAACAATAGGTGACATAAAGCAGTGATCAAAAGAATTTAAAAAGTCCACTCATCTACTAAAGATTTACAAAACAAAGATATGGCAAACAATTTAAAAAAAAAATCTTAAGATTTTGTAGAAAAACAAAATCTAAAGGTAAGAAGAGAAACAAAAATGGAGGTAAATCATGATACTATATACAGGAAAAAATGAAAGCCATAAAAAATGAATAATAAACTATGTATAGCAAATTAGGTAAATATGAGGTGTCCCATAATTCGATTGCTAGCACACTTAACTCTCACACTGAGGTCCAGAGTTCGAATCTCTTCCGGTATGGCTGGAAAACATTAAAGACATGTTTCCATAAGACACCTGTCCCTGCTCACCCATCAGGTTAAAATGGGTACCTGGGTGTTAGTCGACTGGTGTGGGTCACATCTTAAGACAAAACTGACCTAATTTGCCCAAAATGCTCTGCATAACAAGCAGCTTTCTATATAATAGTATGTCAGTGATGTCAGCTAGGCCTGTATAACATGTGCATGTACTTGTTGTAAATAAAGATATTAATTATTATTATTATTATTATTATACAGTACTGTACACTAGCTAAAGAGGCTGTAAGAAAGGAACAAAATAGATACTGTAATACATCAAGACCAGATAAACCACACAAGGCTAAAGCCAAGGAGAACTAGTTTACCTGGAGAGAGTTCCGGGGGTCAACGCCCCCGCGGCCCGGTCTGTTTTTTGTATTACAAAACAAATACTATTTCTTTGTGAAGTATATAAAAAGTATGTAGTTTACATGTAATAAAATATGTTAAGTACAAAACAACTAGCATGCATGTGCATTTCAGGCAGCACAGTACATACTATAAATGCTGTATAATGAATAGGCAACATGCAATGGCAAACCTCTATTTCCAAACCTATTTGTAATACAATAATTAAATTTATAATTTTCATTACAGTCATGCAACTTACCTATTTATCAGCATTTTTGTGATCCGCAAGATACAACATATTAAACTGCCTGAAATGCTCTGCATAACAAGGTGCTTTCTATACAGCAGTTAATACATGTCAGTTAATCCTAAGTCAACTATATACTGTACTGCATTTTACATAAAGCTGTCATTGTCACTGTTAAGAGCATCTCTTTGAAGGCTGAACACATGCATATGTAGATAATTCAAATTGTAATCACGACCTTAAACTCAAAGTAAGGGTACTCTGGAAGAAAATAAAAATACGTACTGTATAGCAAGTCCTCACATAATGTTTTATTATAAAGATGAAAAGAAAAAAGAAAAAATTCCCAGCCAGGGCCACTGTCTGTCTGGAGTTTGCATGTTCGCTGTTGAAGTGCGTGTGGTAGGAGGTGCTCCTTACAATTTACGCTTTGCAAATGTTCATTCTTTGATTTAACCCTGTTGCAATGAGTACTAAAGGTTCACTGTGCACCCCCTGATGTTTATTTTAATTAGCCTTCTGTAAAATTGGTTTCATTATACATCATTTCGCTTAAGTTGAAGTTTCCAGAACCTATCAATGACTTACTGTACATATTTTTTCTGTCATGAGTGTATTATCACTATCACGTATTATAATCAAAGAGGAGCGCTAGACCCATAGGATTATGCAGCACCTGTGGGGTGAATGTGGAAGATATTGAGGCTTAATTCAGGGAACCAGAGCACAGATCCAATTCCCTAGATCATGAGCCCATCACCAACATCAAGGAACCTTCCTTGAGGGGGTGTCATGAGTGAAGACATACAGATAAAGATTCATTTCTGTGTAATTACAATTTCGATTTGTTAAATACAAAGAAAGCCACTATCATGCTGGGGCATTTCGGGCAGAGATCACTAATTGAAAACAACTACTAAACAATCTGACACTACTGAATCCTTACCTCTACCTGGTAGGTACCTAATTTTAATTACTGCACCTATTTGTAGTTGCAGGAACAGGTAGGTAGTTAGTTTTAATTACTGCACCTATTTGTAGTTGCAGGAACAGGTAGGTAGTTAGTTTAATATCTTTATTATGCACCCCATACCCATCCTGTGAGGAACAGGTACACTCATGTTGTCCCACTTCTAGATAAATATTCTTGGTAGCTGATGGAGGCTGGCCTTACTCAAGTAAGTTTTATTTAGGCACATAAGTATATATAAGTACAATTGTACATATAAGTACAATTATGATACATAGTGTAAATTACCTAGAATAACCTAAAAATGGTCAGTCAAAGTGAGGGTACCCCGTGGCCTGGTTTACCTGGAGTTTACCTGGAGAGTTCCGGGGGTCAACGCCCCCGCGGCCCGGTCTGAGACCAGGCCTCCTGGTGGATCAGAGCCTGATCAACCAGGCTGTTGCTGCTGGCTGCACGCAAACCAACATACGAGCCACAGCCCGGCTGATCCGGAACTGACTTTAGGTGCTTGTCCAGTGCCAGCTTGAAGACTGCCAGGGGTCTGTTGGTGGCAAAAGCTTTTGCTTCACACAGTAAGGGTCCAGGTTCGATTCCTGGCAAAGGGGTGGAAACATTGGACGTGTTTCCTTACACTGATTGCCTATGTTTACTCATCAGTGAAATGGGTACCTGGGTGTTGGAAGACTGGTGTGGGTTGCATCCTGGGACAAAACTGACCTAATTTACCTGAAATGCTCTGCATAACAAGGAACTTTCTATATAGTAGTATGTCATTAATGTCAGTTAGGCCTGTATACCTTGTACATGTACTTGTAGCAAATAAAAATATATTATTATTATTATAATATATTATATTGGGATCCTTGTGATTTTTCATCATATTGAATACAAATTTCTGCAACATACAGATAATGCAGTTTACACACAATCAATATTGTTAGGCAAAAGAGAAATCCACTAGCATGCAGTGCATTTCAGGGGGAATGAGTAGGGATTGTCAAAAAGAAGGTCTCTACAACAGTGTATAGCTGGGTTATTCAAAATTAAAACTACAGGCCTGGTGGCCTGGTGGCTAAAGCTCCTGCTTCACACACGGAGGGCCCAGGTTCGATTCCCGGCGGGTGGAAACATTTCGACACATTTCCTTACACCTGTTGTCCTGTTCACCTAGCAGCAAATAGGTACCTGGGTGTTAGTCGACTGGTGTGAGTCGCATCCTGGGGGACAAGATTAAGGACCCCAATGGAAATAAGTTAGACAGTCCTCGATGACGCACTGACTTTCTTGGGTTATCCTGGGTGGCTAACCCTCCGGGGTTAAAAATCCGAACGAAATCTATCTATCTATAATATACAGTGTGTCAATAAGGCACAAAACACAGTCTGTGGCAATTTATTAGAATAACTTCACAATACAAAGCCATAACCCACATTGTGTGCATTATTACAAGCTGTCAGTCTACCCTACCACTGTTACAGAGTAACATACATATTACGTGCCCATGTGTGTATACTCGAAATCAATGCCCACTCATAGGAGGTTCCTTGATGCTGCTGAGTGACTTGATATATGGAAATGAGTTATCCTTCCACTTCCTTGGAACGAACCTGACTGCTTTCCATTCCTCACACCCTGTATATGTGACCCCCTATGGGGGTAGCAGTTACCCCTCACATATAATAGATTACCGTAGACAAATTTGTATGGGTGCTCGTGGTTCAACTGGTAGCGGCCTCAACGTGTTTCCTGCTGTTCACCTAGCAGTAAGTAGGTACCTGGGTGTTAGTCGACTTCGTGGGGTCGCATCCTGGGGGAGGTGTTTAAAGAACTCCAGTGGAAATAAGCCAGTCTGAACAGTGGCTTTGCTGGGTTTTCCTGGGTGACTAACCCTCCAGGTGAATAATCCTAATAAAATCTTGTACCCAAATTCTTGTTAAATTTATGAGGGAAGGGGAGGAAGCGCTAAGCCCGTACGGGGCATAAAAAGCCTGAGGGAATGGGAGGCATTAACGTCCGATCCAAGAAAGATCAGCACGGGTCCAATCCCTTGGATCAAAACCCACCCCCTCACCACCATCATGAACCTCCACTGAAAGTACCTCCCACCAACAAAAAAAAAAAAAAATCTAAACCCCACATATCCAGGTAACAGAATCATGCACCTGCCTCCCAGCTCGTATCACATCACCTACGCGCTACTTACATCTGCTTCTGAGCTCGTATTATAGCCTCTACATCCTGCTGATTGATCTGGCCAGCTAGTCCCTGCACGAACACTTCAGGAGCCGTGTAATTCTGGAAGCAGTCGATGCTGCCCAGGTCGCTGTCAGGGGACGAGGCGGCCATCTTGCCGGTCACACCAACCTGACTCATCCTTCACCTTCCTCGCATCAAACATGTTTTATACACAGTAAATACACAATACAACCAATAGCAACAATGCTACCAGTGGGAATAATTCTACCAGTGGGAACAATACAAGGAATGCAAATAATTAATTTATTATTATTAATTTGGACATGATACATAGATGTACAAAGAAATATAGTTAAGTAAGTTTATTCAGGTATACACAAATACAGTTACATAGAATTATCATACATAGCAGCATATGTGATTTTGTTAAGTGTAATATGCCAAAAAAAAACTTGTATGCAGAGCATTATGGGCAGGCTTAAAATTAACTTAAGATTAACTAAGCAATGATATATTCAGTGGTAAAAATTACAGTAAACAAATAACAATTAAGCACAAATGAGTATTTCAAAGTCAGGTCATATGGTCATTTGCTGATACAAACAATCAATACAAACAACACAACCTATGGAAAATTTTCTAGGGTGCTTACCTGTATGTACCTCAACATTATATACATACCAGTAATCTCATTGGGAGACAATCATATTGTTTACCGTAGTCACCCCGTGTAGACATGTGAGAAAACTTAACCACCCCTGGTCGCACCAAGTGGTCCCCTCGACCTCACAATCTTATCCATATCTATCCGAGACCAGTATGGATTGGGTAGCACCCACAAGTACGGTGCTACTAATTAATTGTGGACTGTATAGATTATATTAGTTTAACTGAATGAAGGGGGGGGGGGGTAGGACACACATGGATACATCCGTCAAGGAAAACATTTGTACATAATCCCACTACTTACCAGATGTTCTCTGGTGGTCACTTGATGTAGCTGGATCACTCGTAACCTATCTAATTATAACATACCACTACTGGCCAGTCTAAGGTTGCTATAACTAGAAGGGTTACTTAACTGTGGGTGATTGATATTCCTCATTTCTTGATTCACCATCTCATTTTCGATGTCCTGCTACACCGACACGATTCTCATTCCAGCAGGACGAGGTATCCGCTGGTTTGTCCTGCTTTAGACGTCGTGACTCAAGGAGTTTCCCTTTCCTCGTCTCGTTAACAACGAGGTCTAGCGTGTTCACTCGGAGCAAACGACTTATTTCACTTCACATATTCTCTTAACTTAGCGTTATTATCATTAATTACATTACAATTCACAAGCCGATTTAACGTCTCATAACTATTATACAAACTAGAGGTCACTCCATTAAGATCTGAGACCGATGAGTGATGATTAATCCAAGGGTAATTTTCCCCAGGACACAGTCCATTGTGGCGCGTCAGTCACCCGCTCCTTCTCTTATCACACTTTTACCACTCTATTACTGTGGTCCCGTAAATCCCGTTCCCTCACTCTCCACCAGGAACAATTACGACACTTCTTATTATGAAATGAGGCCTATATTAATCCTTAGGCCACCATGAACGTCAATTTCGTGGTTCCATGTTTTCTCAGCTTCCTCACCACCATTCAAAACAATACGCGCCACTCCCTCCCGCACATCCGCGCATGCGCAAAGGGAACTCTTGGTTCTACTCTTATTTTCAAATACATTTTTGACCCATATAGACACATTAAACACCTATTAGGCACTATAGTTTCGGAAAATTAAAAAATTTTCCACACTGCGGCCGGGCGGAGGTCGTTGCTAGACGACTTACATAATGTGGAGTACAATTTTTTCCATCTTCACTGGCCACCCATATTTATTGAACTCTCAAAATGGACTAATTGGTGTTCCATTCTCTCAGGGGCATAAGCCTATGCTCCCTGGATTAAGTTATTGGGCATACTGGAATTTTGAGACTTTACCAATAACAAGTCTCTCAGTATCCCAAGTCAGCCCCAGCACATTACTGCATATAGGCACCAACTCCATGGCCATCCATATTTATTGAACTCTCAAAATGGACTAATTAGTGTTCCATTCTCTCAGGGGCATAAGCCTATGCTCCCTGGATTAATTTATTGGGCATACTGGAATTTTGAGACTTTAACAATAACAAGTCTCTCAGTATCCCAAGTCAGCCCCAGCACATTACTGCATATAGGCACCAACTCCATGGCCATCTGTATTTATTGATCCCTCAAAATGGACTAATTAGTGTTCCATTCTCTCAGGGGCATAAGCCTATGCTCCCTGGATTAATTTATTGGGCATACTGGAATTTTGAGACTTTAACAATAACAAGTCTCTCAGTATCCCAAGTCAGTCCCAGCACATTTCTTCATTATTTCATTAACCCCTTCACATATCCTCATTAGTTCCTCTTCAGTTGACGTCACACCCGGAAATTGTCCACATAAGATTATTTACCCAATTACTTCGCTCAGTGGACCGCCTGTGCATTTAAGGTGTGCATTTATCGTCGCCTGAAGTAAGAACAATTTATTATTTAACTGCTTATTAATTATATCATTATAAGCAGTCAACAATTTTGGTGTCTTGCTCAGTTCGCAGAGCTGGGCCCTTTAACTGTCCATACGCCATCCTATAATTAGTAGGTAATTCTGGACGGTCAAGCTTCCACGGAAGTCGCACCCAGTAATGTCCAGATTCACATTTAACATCCTTCAGGTATTGTTCCTGAGTAAAGGAATCATTTGGACTTTCCTCATTTACATTAATCCCTATGCTGTCCAGCTCCCACAAATTAGACTGGTTCAACATCATTCTCGATAGAAGAATACTTGTACTGGGTTGACCTTTCATGAGTAAGACACCGTGACCGTATTCACTACTTCCTCTAGTCATTATTACTAGGCGGTAGTCTGCCATATATTACATGGCCCGTACCAGTGTTGAGGAGAGTGACGCCGTATGGTTTTGGATTTATGCCCTTTATCCTGAATTTTTACATGCAACACCGTCAAGGCTACCTCAGCTAGGCCATCATTATTGCCATTAGCTGCAACCTTTACATCAGTCACTGTAGTGTCAGGGTTATTAACATTATCATTATTGTCACCATTATTATAAGAATCACATACAACCCTGCACATAACTGTATGGTGCTTTCCCTTGTTGCATTGATAGCAACTGTTCAATTTGGTATGACAATCCTTTACATTATGATTGTCTAGACATCTGATAAATCTGTCAAGTTCTTTCATTCTTTCCACTTTAATATCCCATGAATTACAGGCATTACAATTTTTAGTGAAATGAGTACCCTGGCAGAAGAGGCAGTCTCTCTTTTCCTTGCCTGACCTCTTATTAACTGGGTTACACTTACTGAGGTACTTATTCCTCTTACCTTGATGTGAGGAACCACTATTACTGATTCCTGACTTGATATGTGCCTATTTAACTCTTAACTATGATTATTACCACTGGGATTATTTTTCCCTTTTGAGGCTTGACAGATACTTCAGAGTCATTATGTGTTATATCCTTAGAACTGTTTGGCTGACTGGTCTGCAATTGAACAATTAATTCCTGCCGACCTAGTCTGATTTCCTCCAGACCGTACTACGGAGGTTTTGGCAAACACACCCTTTGCATTAATAGGTTGATCAACTGCCTGGCTTACACCCTTTAATTTATTCAAAGCCTTACTTTTACAAGACAGTTTTTCTTCCAATTCGTAATGTTGATTAATTAAAACATTCATTTCCATTCCATCTGCACAATTCTCTAGCAGATCTCTTTCACAGTCTTTAAACCACAATTTGTACCAATCAAATCTACTCTCGAAAGCATCTAAATATAACTTTAATTCATTAGGGTTCACGGTTCTTTGATTCACTAAATCAAATGCCTTCGTCACATGGCTTTTAATAGCCTGTAATGATGCTTTCATTACTCTAAAATTCACGGACTTGTCAGCCACATTAACTCCATTAGATCCAGTCATGGTTAGAGAATTATTAATCACTGATTATACAACTTAAGTAGGCGCCTTATAAGAGTAATTCTTGCACTTTACTCTTGTATAAATCCTAGCCACACATGTGCTAGCAATTAATTGGGCTAATTGTCATCCATCACACGATCGATTAAACTTGTGCACCCTACACCCACTTCCTTCAATCAGTCACTTAATTATTAAGTAATTAATTCAATTAATTTTTTCACTGATTGCATCCGTTTTCGAAGGACCAACGGGCAGATATGGAAAATTTTCTAGGGTGCTTACCTGTATGTACCTCAACATTATATACATACCAGTAATCTCATTGGGAGACAATCATATTGTTTACCGTAGTCACCCCGTGTAGACATGTGAGAAAACTTAACCACCCCTGGTCGCACCAAGTGGTCCCCTCGACCTCACAATCTTATCCATATCTATCCGAGACCAGTATGGATTGGGTAGCACCCACAAGTACGGTGCTACTAATTAATTGTGGACTGTATAGATTATATTAGTTTAACTGAATGAAGGGGGGGGGGGTAGGACACACATGGATACATCCGTCAAGGAAAACATTTGTACATAATCCCACTACTTACCAGATGTTCTCTGGTGGTCACTTGATGTAGCTGGATCACTCGTAACCTATCTAATTATAACATACCACTACTGGCCAGTCTAAGGTTGCTATAACTAGAAGGGTTACTTAACTGTGGGTGATTGATATTCCTCATTTCTTGATTCACCATCTCATTTTCGATGTCCTGCTACACCGACACGATTCTCATTCCAGCAGGACGAGGTATCCGCTGGTTTGTCCTGCTTTAGACGTCGTGACTCAAGGAGTTTCCCTTTCCTCGTCTCGTTAACAACGAGGTCTAGCGTGTTCACTCGGAGCAAACGACTTATTTCACTTCACATATTCTCTTAACTTAGCGTTATTATCATTAATTACATTACAATTCACAAGCCGATTTAACGTCTCATAACTATTATACAAACTAGAGGTCACTCCATTAAGATCTGAGACCGATGAGTGATGATTAATCCAAGGGTAATTTTCCCCAGGACACAGTCCATTGTGGCGCGTCAGTCACCCGCTCCTTCTCTTATCACACTTTTACCACTCTATTACTGTGGTCCCGTAAATCCCGTTCCCTCACTCTCCACCAGGAACAATTACGACACTTCTTATTATGAAATGAGGCCTATATTAATCCTTAGGCCACCATGAACGTCAATTTCGTGGTTCCATGTTTTCTCAGCTTCCTCACCACCATTCAAAACAATACGCGCCACTCCCTCCCGCACATCCGCGCATGCGCAAAGGGAACTCTTGGTTCTACTCTTATTTTCAAATACATTTTTGACCCATATAGACACATTAAACACCTATTAGGCACTATAGTTTCGGAAAATTAAAAAATTTTCCACACAACCAATACAATCAATACAAACAACACAATCAGTACAAACAACACAACCAATACAATCAATACAAACAACACAATCAGTACAAACAACACAACCAATACAATCAATACAAACAACACAACCAATACAAACAACACAATATGAACACAGCCAATACAATCAATACAAACAACACAACCAATACAAAAAACACAACCAATACAAACAGCACAACCAATACAATCAATACAAACAACACAACCAATACAATCTATACAAACAACACAAACAACACAACCAATACAAACAACATAACCAATACAATCAATACAAGCAACACAGACAACAACTAATACAAACAACATAACCAATACAATCAATACAAACAACACAAACAATACAATAAATACAAACACTAATACAATCAATACAAACAAAACTACCAATACAGTCAATACAAACAACACAACATAAACACAACCAATACAGCAATACAAACAACGCAACCAATACAACACAAACAACACATCCATTACAAACAACACAACCAATACAAACAACACAACCGATACGAACAATACAATAAATGAAAACAATACATTCACGCTGAGTATCCATGGTTCGATCCCCGGCACGGGTGGAAGCCTTAGTTAATTTTTTTTTAGGTACAGGTATACATAAGTACATTCGTCATGATGATTAAGACATATGTGCAACAGTTTGGTATCTCTATTGTTGAAACGTTTCCCCTATATAGTATAGTAAGTTTCTTCCTTCAAATACAGAGGCAGCAGGTATGGTGAAATGAGGATAATATAATCAGTCTACCAACCTTGGATAAAAAGTATTTGAGATGGTCAGTCCCTCAGCCTGGAAAAGTATTTGAGAGGGTCAGTAAGCCTGGAAAAGTATTTGAGAGGGTCAGTAAGCCTGGAAAAGTATTTGAGAGGGTCAGTAAACCTGGAAAAGCATTTGAGAGGATCAGTAAGCCTGGAAAAGTATTTGAGATGGTCAGTAAGCCTGGAAAAGTATTTGAGAGGGTCAGTAAGCCTGGAAAAGTATTTGAGAGGGTCAGTAAGCCTGGAAAAGTATTTGAGAGGGTCAGTAAGCCTGGAAAAGTATTTGAGATGGTCAGTAAGCCTGGAAAAGTATTTGAGAGGGTCAGTAAGCCTGGAAAAGTATTTGAGAGGGTCAGTAAGCCTGGAAAAGTATTTGAGATGGTCAGTAAGCCTGGAAAAGAGTTCAGCTTCATAGTCTGGAACAATATGAAGCCGAAGCATGAAAATGGAGCCTTAAATACTGTCGAAGGTGAGGCGGAAGATGTTGTAAGGGACGGGATTCACTAGTAGAAGCAAGGAGGCAGGTCAGGTAAGATTTTGTTCGGATATTTAACCCCGGAGGGTTAGTGACCCAGGATAACCCTAGAAAGGCAGTGCGTCATCGAGGGACTGTCTTATTTCCATTGGGGTCCTCAATCTTGTAACCCAGTATGCGATCTACACTAGTCGACTAACACCCAGGTACCTACTTGCTATGGGAACAGGACAACAGGTGTAAGGAAACGCGTTAAAATGTGTCCACCCCGCCAGGAATCGAACCTGGGCCCTCAGCTTGTGAAGCGAGAGGTTTTCCAGCCAGGCCTTGTTGATCTCCTGCTTGTGCTTTTGCAGTACGTTTGAAACATGCTGCATGGGGCTGATATTGTTACAATAGGACCACGGAGCATCTCCTTGATTTTAAATGAGTGAAAGCGGTCGCCCGACATGTCATCTGTGAAGCTAAACGCATTTGCTGGCAAGATAATTTTTCTACCATTACTTCTGCTTCCTCAATGAGTGCAGTTTGGAAAAAAGTGCAGAAACTGAATGGAAACTTCTCTCCAGACCCTGCTACCATTCTCCAGGTTGCCGGTGTCAGAGTTGCAAACCCTCCTGACACTGCCACAGAAATCGGAAATCGTCTATCTCGAACGGGCTCCATCTACGCCCCTCGTTTCTTTCCTCCAAGCCTGCCAGAGAGTTACTGCCCTTAGACTTTTCTTCTAGCAGAGAAGAGCCCTATAATATACCTTTCACACTAATGATAATAATATATCTTTATATCTACAAGTACATGTACAAGGTGTGCAGGCCTAGCTGACATCAATGACACACTACTATACAGAAAGCCGCTTGTTATGCAGAGCATTTCGGACAAATTAGGTCAGTTTTGTCCCAGGATGCGACCCACACCAGTCGGCTAACACTCAGGTACCCATTTTACTGATGGGGAACATAGACAACCGGTGTAAAGAAACACGTCCAATGTTTCTACCCTGGCTGGGAATCGAACCCACACTTCGCCATGTGAAGCTAGAGCATTAGATACGGTATAGTTCTAAAACCATGCACTTCAGGGCATGATGCCTCACACTATCGTCCCATTGCTCTTAAAAGTGTAGTTTGCAAGGTGATGGAATGTCTGGTAAATAGACGTTTGATGTGGTATTTAGAGACACACAATAGTCTCTCCCCCCATCAATATGGCTTTCGTAAGGGCCGCCCTACTATTGACTACCATGTTTTCTTGCAAACTTTTTAGCTGAAAAACATTTCCATGTTCGGGTTAATAATTTACTTTCCCTGGACTTTGTCCAAGCTGAAGGTGTTCCTTAGGGATGTGTCTTAGCACCACCATTTTTCTCCTTTCTTCCCTCAAGGAAGGTTCCTTGATGTTGGTGAGGGGCTCTTGATTTAGGGAATTGGATCTGTGCTCCAGTTCCCCCGAATTAAGCCTGAATGCCTTCCACATCCCCCCCCAGGCGCTGTATAATCCTCCGGGTTTAGCGCTTCCCCCTTGATTATAATATAATAATAATAATTTCTCCTTGCTATAAATGATTTGACATCTGTTCTCCCATCTAATATTTGATCATCACCCTATGTTGATGATTTCGCTATAGCTCCTGCAGGCGCTGACTGTCGCCTAGTAACAGCCTCACTCCAGAATGCTGTCAGCAGTGTTTCCCATTGGGCCACTAATCATGGGCTTAAATTTTCTAGAGCTAAAACAATTTCACCAGATGTTCAATCGTCCCTAATACTCCAGTGCACCTGTATGGCTCACGAATCCCTAAATGTGATACGGTCAGATTTCTTGGCCTACTGTTTGATCGCCTGTTGTCTTGTAAACCTCACAGTACCTCCGTAAAAGTAATTTGCCATAGCCAGCTAAACCTCTTTAAAATCCTTGCTCATCTTTCGTAGGGGGCAGATCATCGAACCCTCCTTCAACTGCATTCAGTCCTAATTTTATCAAAGCTAGATTATGGTGACCAGATATACTCTGCATTATTATTATTACAATCAAGGGGGAAGCGCTAAACCCGGAGGATTATACAGCGCCTGGGGGGGGGATGTGGAATGCATTCAGGCTTAATTTGGGGAACTGGAGCACAGATCCAATTCCCTAAATCAAGAGCCCCTCACCAACATCAAGGAACCTTCCTTGAGGGGATATACTCTGCAGCCTCTTCAGCAACTCTTTCTAAATTCGATACCATCCATCATCAGGGATTACGTTTATGCCTAGGTGCTTTTTGCTTCTCACTTGTCGAGAGCCTCTATGCAGAAGCAAATGTCCCATCCTTGAATGATCGTCGTGATGCTCATTGCCCCCAACAATTTTTCCACTCTCATGACTTTCACGATCTTTCTACATACAGGATAGTAACAAACGTTAGCAGAAGTCCATCATTTGTTCGCCGCCCGTTTACTCTGCCCTTTTTCTCTTTGTCTTCAATCGCTCTTGTCTTCTCTTCATTTGTCCCCTTTATATGTTCATCTACCGTCTAACTTTTCACTTACCCCTTGGGAAGTTCTGACAGTGTCTGTTCTTCCCCACTGCCGTGCATGAAAGTTCAAATCCTTACAGTTGCTTCTCACTCTCTTTTTCTTAATTACTGCCTATCGCATTCTCATGCTGTTGCAGTGTACACCGATGGTTCTAAATCTTCTGATGGTGCTGGGTTTGCAGCAGCGTTTCCTGACATTGTAATGCGAGGTCATTTATTAGACTCGGCAAACATTTTTACAACTGAATTGTATGCCATTCTCATTGCAATTATCTATATTGCATCTATGCCTACTTCAAAGTTTGTAATCGTCTCAGACTCCTTTAGTGCTTTGCAAGCTATTTAAAAATTTGATTCACCTCATCCTCTAGTTCTTCGTATACAACTTTGGTTATGCCGCATTGCTAGCAAAAGTAAAGAAATCGTTTTCTGTTGAGTCCTTGGTCATGTTGATGTTCAGGGCAATGAGCAGGCAGACTCTGCTGTGCAATCTGCAGTACATGACCTACCAATTTCATATAGAGGTATTCCAGTCTCTGACTATTTGGCTGTGATCTCTACCTACCTTCACAACCATACCACGGGTGGGGATAGAACCCGCGATCAGAGAGTCTCGAAACTCCAGATCACGGGTTCTATCCCCACCCGTGGTATGGTTTGTTTGCAATCGTGTCATTACAATTTCGTGAGTCATGGTACCTTCACAACCGTTGGCAAACAGTGTTGGTCTGATATGACTCATAACAAATTTCATTCTATCAAGCCAAATTTGGGTTTCTGGCCTTCTTCCTGTCATCGATACCAAGGTTAGGAGACAACACTCTTTTGTCTTTGCATCGGACACACTCGTCTAACTCATGGATATCTCATGGAGAGGCGTCCTGTTCCACTTTGTGAGAATTGTCTAGTTCCTGTTTCAATTTCCTGTATTCTATTGGACTGTCCTGTCTATCAATGAGCACCCAGAATTTTCATCTGATGTCGTCACCGCTCTACTACCCTTACTTTATTTTTCCTCCTTGCTGACAAACCTGCCTTTGACACAGACTCCCTCTTCTCTTCAGCTTTCTCACAGCAACTGATTTATTATGCAGACTTTGATAATCCTTCCTTTAGCACCCCTCACAGCCTCTCCTAACTTTACCTTTGTCATCACCCTTATCCTTAGCTCCTACATCAATTCCTACCCTGCAGTGCTGTATGACCCTGGTAGGTTTAGCACTTCTTTTTTATTATAATAATAATTAACCTCCTCTTTGACCTTTATAATAACCAGTTTACAACAAACCAAGATTACAAATACAGTGGACCCCCGGTTAACGAACTTTTTTCATTCCAGTAGTATGTTCAGGTGCCAGTACTGACCGAATTTTTTCCCATAAGGAATATTGTGAAGTAGATTAGTCCATTTCAGACCCCCAAACATACACGTACAAACGCACTTACATAAATACACTTACATAATTGGTCGCATTTGGAGGTGATCGTTAAGCGGGGGTCCACTGTATTACACAACTGGACAAACACAATCATTCTTCACAACAACAAGAACATCTCAGAATTTAACTACAGTGCCAGATCTCTATATGAACACTGTAATGACATGGCAGCATTTCTTACAGTCACTATATGCTAACCTGATTTGCATTATTCTAAAAGAAGCCTAGCTAAAACATGACTTAATAAACAGCTACAGTTTACCCTGGGTACACAGCCATTCATAACTGCAGACCTGATCAAAAGAGGAAGTGGCATAGCACTATACACCATACCACTGAGATGTAATGCATGCACTCTACAGCCAAAGATGAACATGGGGAATACATATTTGCCCAATTTACAGCAATAAAACATAAGTGCTCCATTAGCAATAGAAGCTATCTTCAGATCCCCACGCACTGATATAGGCACCTTTGGGAATAACCTTAAAAGCCTAATCATAAACAACAAACTCAATAAGCATCACTGAATAATAGTTGCTAATGACTTTAACATTAGTCTCAAACAGGCAGAAGACTCGCAAATATCTGACTTAGTAAACAACATTCATAACTGCCTGCTATTTCCTGTAATAACCAAGCCTGAATTATTGAGACATTTGCATCTCCTGATCACATTCGAATAAACAAAACAGCTCTAAAAGCCGGTACAGTATAATCATTGATAACACAACTCATCATCACCCAAGCTTTCCTGTTAATAACATAACAAAATCACCAACTGACACCCATAACATCTCATTTAGGCTTCTCGATGAAGTTTCAGTGAATAATTTTATCATGTCTATAGGTACCATCGACTGAGAATGAGAATTCAACATACATAGTTCAAGATTTATAAACATTCTCTCTCAGTCCACAGTAGGATTCAAACCTACACACTTTTCATCAAAGTATGTAGTATTTTGGCTTAAGTATTACGTACTTTGATGCAGTGTTTAGGTTCAAATCCTGTTGTGGATTGAGAAATAATGTTTGTAAATAATTCCACCCATTTGCAAATTGTTAAGCATGGGCCAAGATAATCACTCGTGTGTTCATGTTTTCCTTAAAAGACTAAAGAGCCTTTGTGTAGCCAGCAACATCCTCGGTCATTGACAAGAAGCATACCTATGAAAAAAATACAGAATTAGCTTAATTCCCAAAGAATTAGCAAAAAAAAATATACAACACATACTATGCTTACCAAGAAATCTAAACAACTCTGTTATGCCAATAGGTTCCAATAAAGGGCAGTATCACAAAGACTTGGAAAACACTCTCAAATACTGCGTTCACACAGATTTGCAAAGACAGAAGCAATTGTACTGACCAGACCTAATGAACCCTCCATTTATATTGCTGATACCCCAAATAAACTTATGTCTTCTCAACTATGGGGACTAAACTTGCCAACAAAATCCCAGAGTTGTTGATGAACAAAACAATCTTCCAAGTAGACATAGAAGCTAAAACCCTGGGTGGCTTTAAAAAGAGATTAGATCAATATATGAATGGGAAGGGTTGAATTTGATTAGTACGTACTTGAAGTATTGAAGCAAATTCTTGGATGGCTTTGGGACAAGGTTAAACAATTACGTGGGTGAGAATGTTTGGTTTTAAGAAGGGCCTGCCTCGTATGTCTCAGTAGGCCTGCTGCAGTTTTCCTGATATTTGGGGGCTTCAACCCCACTTGGCACTACCAATATATGAGTATTTGGAAAAGATTGAGATTTTAGATGTATTTAAAGGTGTGATGCAGACAACCCAAACCTTTGGCCTCAACCAAGTGACAATTCATACAATTAGAACAAAGAAAATACAAGAGCTTGAGCAGTGAGTAAGCCAGATTGTCACTTCCTTAAAAGAATGATAAATAGGTCATTACAACTAAATAATATGTTCACTAAGCAGTAAATAGAGAAAGGTGACCCACTTAATGCCCTTATAATAAAGGAGAAAGCCCTGAGTGAGCAGGAAGGAAAATCTGCAATGTTCATTTATCTTCTATTTTTTCATTTATTTATTTATGGATGGTTCAACTAGTTTAAAATGCATAGTTGGCTGCATAATATTAAGTTTACTGAGAAGAATGGGTTTCCTAAACCACAGCCAACCCTCTCTGCACATTTCAAGAACAAGTACCACCATTAAGAATCTAAGGTAAGAACAAATTGTTTTATATATGTAACTTTCTTTTTAGCTACAGATACAGTATTTTATTACTGCACACATTGTTAATCCAACTACAATGTGATGCATGAAAAACTATTAGAGGAATTAGAAAACTGAAATAAACTTATTTTTTCCCAGGCCTCTAGAATGTCATGCTATTTTTTTTTTTCCAGAGATCTAAAGTTACCATAATTTCTGTTAAAATGACTGTTTTCTGGAACATAATTAGTAACTGGAACTCTGTTATACTTAAATGTCTGTACATCCTATATTCATCATTTTTTCCATTTCAGTCACAGGAAGTGGTCAACTTGTAGAGTCATACAGCACCTGTGAAGCACGCTTCAGGTCAGAATAAATTTCATTTTATTCACAGGAAAGCACTAAACTTGTAGGCGTCATACAACACTCGTCCTTGACTTGAGAGCTTCTTACCAGCATCACGGTACTTACCTCCCTTATCCATCTCAAACTTTTAACTTCATTCAGAAGAATTATTTTGTGGTCTGCCGATGAGAACACAGCACTTTTAAGTTCAATTTTGTTATTTGCTTCTCCATTATTGTTTATATTAATTGTGCTAAACCTGTGAGTTATTTGGTACCAGGGAAATAGCAGGCACTAAACACATAGGGGTCATACAGTGTCTTGGGAAATGGAAGACTTTATGGCTCGATTCAAGGAATTGGAGCAGAGGTCCAATTCTTCATTACATTTTATTCATGAGGAAGTGCTAAACCTGTAGGGGTCATATAACATATGGGAAGTGGGAGGCATTCAGGTTCAATCCAAGGAGGGGTGGTTAAGTCTCATTCCTTGGATCAAGAGCTGCTCATTAGCATAAGAGAACCTCCCTATAGGGGTCAGTCCATATGGAAAGGGAGGTAGTTGCAATTTTGTTTGGATTGAGAGGCTTCTTCAGGCTTTGCTGTTTGCACCCATTAAATTGTTTGATCACTCATTCCTCTGTTTTATTTATTAATAAAAACTCTTAATATGAAGATGATGTATATAGACATATTTCTCAAGAGCTTAATAAGCATTACAACAGTTATGCCCCAATCACAATTCATTATATATGTATGTATACAGTACAGCACTACAAAATGTTAAGTAAAACAAGAATTATATTTTTCTAAATATATTTGTGGTTTTTATAAATATTTACAGATTTTACATTCTCAACCTGAGTAAGGATATAAAAGGAAACAGCTGATACACTGTTCACACTGACTACAATAGTTCCCGTCATTACTGAATGAACGTCTCCTTCTCCCTGGTTGCGTCCACAACATAAGGATGAGCCGAGGCTCTAATAACACTTCAGTCTGAAGAGCCCTTCAGGCTCAGCGGCAGCCGTAAAATTGTGGTAAAAATTCTTGAAGTCTCACTAGAGTCTGAGTTCATCAGTTTTCAGGAACGCTACCTCTGTTTCCTTGACTGTTTGGCAGCTTTTGCTGTTTGGGCCTAATGATTGTTTATTATTATTCTGGGGCCTAATGGATTCAGATAGTAAGGTGAAAACAAATATATATGAATTTAACTTGGCCAAAAGGGATAAGATGCAACTATTTTGTCTGATATGCTAAACCTTTTCATCTACCATAGCATATCTGTATCCTGATATTCTTTGTTGTATTTTCAGTACAACATGGCTAAAACCCATACTGACATAAAATATCACCCTGATAGCTGACTGAT